>NC_032023.1:20654871-20688647 GCF_001865875.1 Lupinus angustifolius
AAATGTTGATAGTGATACTCTAATGAGATGTCAATGTTGCCTATTCTTTGATTTTAACTTGAGTGGCAGTTTGGAATATGGTGAATCCCTTAAATACAACAATTGGTGCTGCTTCACTTTATTAGTACTTATAGTTAAGTGGTGCAGCTGCAGATATAGCTACCTTAATTTCCCTTTAATCTATTATGCAACCCATATCTCTTAAAGCAGCTTGGTGCATCTTTGCTTCTCTTTAATCACTTCTAATTGTTAATATCCTCTCTACGGAAGTATTTTTTTTCGCATCCGAAATGATTTTCAGAAATCAGTTCTGTTAAAACGTACATAATATCAAATTACTGTATTTATATTTCAAGAAAACACGAGTTATAAAAAGGCACCAAAACACATTAAGAAAATAAAACAATTATACTCCAAATATGCTGGGATACACCTGAGACATTATTTTCAGCTAAGATTAACAAAGAAGATTGAGCGATTTGGCATTAACAAAGAAGAGATATCGTGGAGAAGGGAAGAATTAGATTGAGAACAAAAACATATGATGATGAGAGAGAAACAAGCTGAGAAGCAGCCATGGCAGTTCCACAGGAATAAGAATCAGTTATGTTATCTTTCATTCGTTTCATTCTTCTAATCTTGTAACGCTTCTCATTCATTGATGTTATTGTGATTAACTTGATTATACTGTCTGTAGAAAACAAGCGTGTGTGAAATTGTGAATAGAACATGTTACTTTTTTTCCACGCAGCGCAGTTAACACGTCTTTGGTTCCAAGGATATCTGGTTCAACTACTTATTAATTTTTATCGGCTAAACCAACCAAACCATTACACAGACCTAGGCCTAGTAGTAGGTCCCATATCCGCCATGGTTTAGTACATTGCTGAAGAGGTTAACAATATATTATTCCAATTGAGATACATAAACCACTTCAAAAAAATCGAGACGAGTAAACAGCACTTCATAGTTCATAGAGATGTTATATGAAGGCCCTACATTATTAGAATCTATGTCCTTTGGCTTAAAAGGACATACTCCGTTTCAAAAACTGATCAACCAAGAAATCCCCAAAATGGGTTCCACTCTGGAAAAATTATTACAGATTTTGAAAAAACAAGATGAGAAAATAAAACTTCGCCCCTGCAGTTTAACCGGTCAGCGCTGAAGCTCCAGAGATAATCTCAATCAATTCGGTGGTAATTGATGCTTGACGGGTTCTGTCAAAAAAAATGAACAAAGACCAGTGAGGCATGCCATAGCTCCAAAAACAAAGTATACAACTAAATTGAGAAACATAATAATGCAATCATATAGGATGGTTAAATACATATCCCAACCACCTTGATAGTTGAATGTAAGATATGTTTGCACGAGAAAAGGAATAATAGAGACCTGTTATAGGTAAGGGTGAGACGATCAAGCATGTCCCCAGCATTCCTGCTAGAGCTGTCCATGGCAGACATCCTCGCTCCTTGCTCACTGCAAGCATTCTCCAACACCGCGTTGAACATCACCTATATACCACATAGTACAGCAAGAACAACCAAACCTTCAGTATAATATGAAAAGAAAGTGATAACTTTCAACCAGTAAAAGGTTTATTTAAAACAGTAAGGTTCCAGCACTACATTTCTACACCAAAAAACATAAAAACAAATATATCAAAGAATAGTATACAACCAGGAATGAACCTCAATCAGCCCAAACTTTAAGGTTAATGCAGTACAAGAAATTAAATGTACAATGCAGCATTGTGAAACACCAAGAAAAGCAGCATTTGTGTCATTCATGAATTCATAGGTTCGACTAATTACACAAGGCTAAGAGTGAACAAGTCAATTGGAACCCTCTACTACTTGAAACTTCAAAGATAATTCATGGGGGGGGATTTTTAGACCAGAACATGCATCTGCAGCAAATCCTAAAGCTTGTTAATGAAAGAAGAGGATTATATAGATCCAGCAACTAAATTATTTGTTTCGTATTGATCAAAGGAGAAATTAATTAACGTGGAGACAGGAATGTTCCAAAAGAAAAACTTTTACCAGCAACATTTCCTTATCTTGTCATTTTTATACTTGATTCTATCTGATAACATGTGTGTTTATTAGACTAATCATTAATTTCAATTATTATCAGAGCATAAGTCAGCAGCCAGCAGCAAAACTTAGTTTGTCAAGAACTTCCCAAAATTCTACTCACACAAGAAAACTGGAACTCAGCCAGATTCTGAAGAATTTCTGATTTTGTATCACCGCCTTCAATCTCATAAGAGTCCAGCTCTCCAAGCCTTCCCCCAGCCTCGGCCTCTCTCTCCACAACCTGCATAAAAATTGCATCACTTAACAACAACTTGAAACAAGGAATAACACCAAAGCCAAATATTTAAAACATTTCTAAAAAAGCCTTTCTATTTGAAAGGTGAGGCAAAAACTAGATTGTAGCCAAGACTTGATGTTATGACTCTGGACAAAAATTGACACTAAGTGTAGTGTTACTTAAAGATAGAAGTACCTCAGGAGATAATACAGTCGACACTGTTGGCAGAAATGAGACAACTGATTGAAACTTGTTGAAAACAATCCTCAAAGCATCATACTCAACATTCTTTAGAATGTCATCAGCTAGGACAGATACCTAAAAATTCAAAATACAACAATTAGAATGAAAGAAAGGGACATAATCAGTGCAGTATTATGCAAATCAATCATATTTAAAATGTATCCATTTCAGAGACAAATTTCATTTGAAATGATCAAAATCCAGAACAAGTTCCACTCTTCAACAACAAACAAGCCTTAACCTACTAGTTCAGGTTGGTTACTTTGATCAATCACTGCATTGGACTCTATCAAAAAACTAATTGTCAGCTAAACAATTTAGAGGAACGTCACATTATCAATCTTCTTTTGAACAAATCAACTTTTTAGGACTACCTTAGTATATAATTCCAATAATGCAGAAACTCAAAGAGTTCAAGACTTAAACAGCACACTACAAGTTCAAATTACATGATATGTCGTTACTGTTGTCCATCATAACCTCTTAGCTTTCCACTGCTTAAAATTTTAAAAACACATGCAAATTTGTTGGAAATCATATCACTGCAAAATATAATGACCTGAGTATAGTTCAAAGGATTTTTCTGCAACTCTGTTATGATGATCTCAATGTCTTTCTTCGAGTCACGTGTCAATTGAGCCTTAGCCTTCTCTCCCAATATGACATACTTTGTCTCTTTATCAGGCCCTACAGCAGTAAAAATATATAACTGGAACCAATCAAAATCACTGTGTACCTTGAATCAGCAGAAAATACAAGAAATCATATCTATAACTAAAGACTGAATTAATGTTAAAGCAACCGAGCATAAAAGAAAAATTATAAAGCTTTGTAACTAAAATCTTATAAGTACTTATCTTTTTAATATTCACTCAAATGTCTCTCTTGCTTTGACTTAATGCTCATTCAATAACTTAATATAACTTATAATCGCATCTTTAGACCTAACACATGTGATATGCTTCTATTCAATGCACCACTTTTTGTCAAAATGTTAAACAAGAAAAAACAATCAAGTGCACTTCAGCATACGCAGCATAAAGGTATCATATGCTAATGATGCCAATCACCTAGGTAAATAATAGTTTAGTGTGCATGTATATTAAGGATCTTCCACCCAGCTTCATTGTTAAAGCTATCTACATTATCATTTGGGATACTCCACATCTGCTATTGTAACCTACTAACTCCATATTCCAACTTTCCAAGATGCTTACTCTAAAATTCTTAATCTTTCAAGCTTTAACGATTGGTTTGCTATTTGCTGCTGTCATGCAAGAAGTCTCAAAGTATAATGTCTACTTATTACTGTTTCCTTTTTTGCAAAAACCTCGACACCACTTTGTTGGGACTTGTTGTCAATCTCATTAAGTCATATTACTCAGCAAATGAGTTTTGTAGATCAACAATAACATGACATAATTTTGGTAAAAAGAGCCAGAGTATCTGATATTTTCTGAATATTGAAGTTGATATTCAAACTGAAAAATAATATTATTAGATCAAATCTCAAATTTTCTCTGATCTTATGGTGACCTACATATGAGATCATTATCGTTCAGAGATTTTACCTTATAAAAAACATTTAATATTACAAATTTAGATTCTCAAACAATTCACTTTAATATTTAAAACACAATTTAGATTTTAGACAAACATAAAGAGTATTAAACATTGCAATCTTCGTGACATATGAAAATAAAGAGGGCAAGAAATTACCAGAATTCAATTTACTCAAAACCCTGCTTATCTTGACAGATGTCGAATTGATTCCACCACAGAGACCTTTGTCTGAAGAAATGGTAACAACAACGTTTTTCTTGACATCAACACCTACGCATAGAAACACAAATGGAAGGATCTAGGTCAGGGCACCCATAGCATAATTTTGACACAATAAGGTATATACATGCACCTAATTCATAAAAAGCTAATGAAGAAGTTGCATTTGTGTGATACAGCCAAGTCATACAAACAATAAAGGCACTAGAAGAATACATCCAATTTTGAACACCAGATAAGGTAAAACCATAAAATCAGCAAAACAAAAACAAAAAACAACGATCACGTGTTAGTTACAATTGATTAAATTATTTTTTCTAAAAAGTCGCAGAACATACTAGGAGTGTCACCCAGGAGGGCAGTAAATGGCTGCCATAGGCCACGTGAATTTTCAGTTCTAGTCTGAATAGCTCGCAGCTTTGAGGCTGCAACCATCTTCATTGCCTTGGTGATTTTCTGGATATTCTTCACACTCTTCATCCGATTTCTGACTGAAAATTACATAAATTCACAGCGAATTAATATTTTATTCGGCAGGTAGCCATAAATCTAACCAAAGAACAAAGCCAACAGAAACTTATCTTACTCTATAACAAGATTAAGAAACAGTAAATAGAAGATGAAATTCATCGTACCTATTTGAGTTGAAATAGAACGTGCTCCAATGAGGTTTTGATCTCTGTCATCAACCATACGAAATTAGATGGATCAGTGATGAAAAAAAAACGTAAATAAAATCATTTCTATAACAACAACAACATCAAGCCTTTTTTCACACTAAATGACATCGGCTACATGGATCGAAAGACACCGTATCATACAATAGTGCTATATGATAATCATGTATTCAGATCCTATGACAATGATTAAAAATGTAAAATGTTTGTGAATTGGAGACAAAATAGAAGCACAAAAAAAAGAGGATATATGAATACAGAATTATGATAGAATAAAAGTGAAATGATGAATAAAAGAAACTAACAGAGAAAGAGAGGATCGGAGAATGAGAGGAGCGAAACGCTTCCCTTCGCGTCGCATAGCAGACATCGCAGACATCTTTCCTTACTGATTCGATTATTCTTTCCAAACCCTAAGCGTTGTAGGAGAAACAAAATACAATTAAATTGGTTTTAGTTGAACTTCACAAATCCAACACACTCTTATAAGTTTTCACGTTTTTCCTCCAAACTTTCTTCATTCATTTTTCTTTAGTGTTTTTGTAAGATTAATATTTTACGTTTCCATAGCTAGGATTTTTGGGTAATTACTCAATACCCCTATTGTATATTTTTTGGTTATAAAACTCAAATTCCTTATAGCCATGTAGAATATTTGAAGCCCAATCAAGCAACCACAATCATCATAAGTGTTTGGCCCATTTTGCTTGGATTTTTTTTATTTTGATTTATAAACTAAGTTTGTTCCATAATCAACTTAGTTTATAAAAAAATATAAACAAAAAAAATAAAGAAATAATATGTACCAAACACATGCAACACTCATGTAATTCTTAAGTTCATAGATGTTTACAAATTACAACCCTAAATCATCAAAACAACTTAACTTGTTTCGATAAATCAATACCACAAACTAAGACATTAATTTTGATACGAGATAAAAAAAATTAGATTTTGTTGGATATTTAGGTTGAATTACATTATGCAATATATGTTGGATTTTTATAGCTAACTTGATGTTTGGAGTATTACAAAATAGATAAAGTAAATGCTCTAATAAGAACCTTTATTATTTTAACATATATATGTGTTTAAACTATATTTTGATAATAAAATAAGTTATTGAATAAATATTTAGAGATAAGTAAACCTTAAGTTTAAATATCCTTGACGCCTCCACCTATATACAATCTTGGCTCCTATTATTCTAGAGAAACTATTTATACATATTTAAAGAAGAAGTGGAGGTCATGGGTGAGTAAGTGACACTATTTACCATTCATATTTAATCATTATTGATTGTCCAAAAAAATTAATTCAAATAAATAAATAGTGAATGGTGTAATGATTGTCTATAATTATTTACACTAACAATACATATATATTACATTTCTTACTCGTGTACATATAAGTTTATATTTTCTATGATACATCGGAAACAACAAAAGGTAACAAAACCAAACTAAAAGAGAGAGATCTAAGTCAATATAGTATTGACAAGAAACTAAAATTGAATTCCAAGTCTTGAACTCATCACGGGATTGAGAGCATATCTTAGTCATGAAATTTATCATCTCGTTAGCCTCTTTAACAATAAATTTTATCTCGACGATCTAGTCACTAGTCAATCAAAATCAAACATTGTTGACCAACATCTGAATATGAAATCCCTCATAAATAATCTGAACTGCTTCAAGGTAGTCACTTTTCATAATAACTTTCTTGAAATCCAAGTTCTAAGCTAGAGAAAAACCATGTTCCATAAACAATAGTTCGGCTAAAATAGATTAAGCCTCTTTGAAGTTAGTTGAAAACCTCGACATCTAACGACATGTGTTGTCTCGAAGAACACTATCCCCTTCCATTATAAGAGCTTCTAATGCAACTATTATCTCCATTTCCACAACCACTAAACACTGACCAAAAAGAGAAGACCATGATGACTTTCTCCATCATCCAACCCTAAAATGACTTAATCACCCATAAGGAAGTAGAAGTAAAACCAAGTCACACTCATAAAGAAGAGGAATCCTGACAATCCCTAAATATATGCATAAGATCCTCATTACTCATATAACACCTAAAACAAATCGGAGTTGTAGTCATATGCCTTTTGAAACATAATTCATTTTAAGGTAAGATTAATGTGTTGACTTGGTTTTCATGAGTTTATATAATTATATATATATATACACATTTTTATAGATTATGTTTTTATATTATAATTATAAGGACAAAATGTATGTAGTGACAATATATGTTCGTGTTATACTATCATTATTTTATATTAACAATGTGTAAGTCTTTAAACTAATATTGCATAAATTTTATAGTCTATAATTATATTAATATTAATTATAAAATATGATATTATAAATTAAAAAAATAAGACAATTAAATTTGAACGTTTTTTCTTGATTTATGTTTTTTATAAGGTAAGTTTGTTTTGATTAAAAAATAATACTTATGAAAGCAAAAATAATGTGAAGGAAACGTTGCAAAAAGCTAGTTAGGGTTTAGAAGATTAGACGAAAACAAATCCCCAAACGCCATTGCCAAGTCGCAAACCACCATCTTTGATCTCTGAGTGTTTTCATCTCTCAGGTAAGTAATCCATTTCTTCCTTATTCATTCTCTCTTATCTTTCACTTGTTATGCTTCTCTGCTCATGTTCTGTATGTGATACATTCTATTTCGTGTTTCTTAGTGTGTGTTCTTCATTAAGTTACACATTATGTTCCACCGTTTTTTCTTTCATTGCTGCAATATGCATCCTAATGATCCAATGGTTTAGGTTTGTAAAGGATTTATGCTTTTCTTTTTCATCGTTAAATATATATATAGAGAAAAACCTTAAAGGCCTTCCGTAGGTTCATTTTGACATAGTACATAAGAAAATACATGGACTTTTAAACTAGTAATTAAACTAAATAAATAAATCGGTTTCGTTGAATATTGAAAAAACAAAGGAGTACTAATAATGGGGTGGTTTTCGGATCGAGATATGTTACCTTTGATTTGATGCCATGTTAGTAGTGTGGTGAGGATTAAATAGAGTTGACTGAGAAAGGGTATTTGGTGGAATAGGGTTTTTACAAGGAGTTAAGAGTAAGAAGAAACATGAGCCGGAGCTTGGGAATACCGGTGAAGCTACTCCATGAGGCGTCTGGTCATGTGGTGACGGTGGAGCTTAAGAGTGGAGAACTTTACAGAGGCAGCATGATCGAGTGCGAGGACAACTGGAACTGTCAACTCGAGAGCATTACCTACACTGCCAAGGTACTTACCCTTTTCCCATTTTTTTTTCTTGTGCTGTTTCTTTCCATCATACTCCGAATTTTGTATGAGCGCCAGTACCAATTTTCCTTGGCAAAATTTTAACGAGGAAAAATGCTAATCCATAGCTGTAGTCCTATTCTTATCATTTTGAATAAAAGATGGAGGTTTAGAGTGGCTTTTGAATAGCATGCTTGGAGAACTAACTGTTAAGAGGATAATTTACCCCTTCAGTTTGATTTGAGTTCCACTGCTGCAGTTTACTATAGTTCATGGTGCAGTTTTAAGTGTTTTGTTCAACACTAACCTTCCGGTAACTTGTATTGATGGCTCGGATCTCAGTTGTTGAATTTTTTTTGAAGTTAAGAGAGGACTTGCACATAAATAGAGAATGGGCATAGATGTAGGGATTTAATAACAATCAATTTCGGCAGGGGCTAGATTAGTTGTTGATGCAGACATAGGAGGGGGCTGCATAGGATATGATTGTGGCTGTCTCTCTAGTGCTGATGTGTGATTAATTGAGAACAGGCTTTAATGTTGATATTTGTTTTGTGGACTAGTTAGTGGATACATGAGGAAATTATGGAAGCACACTTGTTAATTTCATGATGTTGTGGTGGTGTTTAATATCTCCAATTTAAATTTACTTTGTTAAAATGCACACTACTAGTCTTAGTTGCTGATGTTGGCTTCATCTTCCTTAGGATGGAAAAACATCACAGCTTGAGCATGTATTCATTCGAGGGAGCAAAGTCAGGTATGAATCATATGCTACTCATTAACTTGATAATTTTATATTCCAAATAAGGTTTTATATTTTCCGTACGGATAGTGATTTGAAATGATATAACATTTTTTGCAGATTTATGGTCATCCCTGACATGTTGAAGAATGCTCCAATGTTTAAGCGTTTGGATGCTAGAGTCAAGGTACCTTGTTATGTTTCAAGTGATTAGGTACTGTGTATTTGTTTTATGTTTGTGCTTTTGTAGTTTATGCTTTTCTTAATCTCTTGAAGGGCAAGGGTGCATCACTTGGTGTTGGTAGGGGTAGAGCAGTTGCAATGCGAGCAAAGGTATTTTTTCTAGCATCTAAGTTTATTGACATATAGTTCTCTGCAAATAGCTTTGAAAATGATACATGTGGTTTAACTGCAAATAGCTTTGAAAATGATACATGTGGTTTAACTGCAAATGTTGCTTGTGTAGGCTCAAGCTGCTGGACGTGGAGCTGCACCTGGAAGGGGTGCACCACCTGTGCGAAGGTGATCACCATTTCCATAGTTTCTATGCCCTTTATGCTGGCCTTAATGTCTAGGTCTGTTGGAGAAGGTTACTCTATTCTGTTTCTGAGAGAGAGAGATTCAAATAGAAATGGCTTATTGAGACTTAGATTACTGTTTGTGGATGTATGGAATGCCAAAATTATTTACATCGCCTCTTATATTTTAATCTGCTATTAATTGCTTGGTTTGTGGACTTCAATTTTGTTAGTATCTACCCATTGGTGGATGAACATGAGAAAAACTTGTGTTAAGAAATATCTATGGAGAAACAATTAACAAAATCTTAAGAGTACATTAAAAAAATTAATTTTAATTAAAATATAATCTTAAATAATTATTCAGGATAGCATTTCCAAATACAATGGGTTGGTTTTTTTGGTATTATAAAGGGATCTTATCATCTTTTGGGTAAAGAATTCTTGATCTAGTGGTGTATACATAAACATTATATTCTGAAATTTATCTTTAAACTTCTTATCCTCTATCAAAATTGAAATCTTTGTCTTGATTTCATGACTTCATACATTTGTTGAAAACGATTATTATACTTAATTAATTGTAAAAACACAAGAAAAAGAAAAAATATATTTTAAATTTGATATTTTTATACTTTTTTCGAAGTATTAAGTATTTTAATTGATCATGTTACCAAAATATCCTTATACCAATTGAATATTGAACAATGAGAGATTTTTTTTAGTTAATCAAGTCAAAAGATAAAATGAAAGAATCTCAAAGACAATTTTAAATCACGAAACACATCATCAACAGGTTGACAATATTATCAAAACCAAAATGGTTCATCGGTTATATCTAATATAAGGATAAGAATATATGATTATTTTAACAACAAAAACAAGTTTCAAGACATTACCATACAAGTCATGTGAGGAATGGTAGATGTAGCCCTTCTCACCAAGTTCTTGACATAAGAAAGACTTCAATGAAAACGAAATCATGTAGAAGTAACTAATAAATTTATGACTACATATTAATATTTTAATTCTAATTAAATTTAATATTAAATGATTGTATAAAAAATTATAAAATATACGTGTATCTAAATGTAATGAGTTATATGCATCTTCATATACGTTTTTTTTTTGGAAATTAATCCAACCCTTTTATGTATCTTTCTTCATTCCCACCATAAAATATTAATTATATGTTAAATATAATCACAAGATATATTTTTCTACCAACAAAATATTTAATTTAATCCATATTATGATGCATCATGCATGCATAGAGATTACACAACAGAGAAAAGAGGTTGGTTGATAAGTTGATATATAAGAAGGCAAGAGGAGCTTCTGAATTCCTCATTTCTCATATTCTTAGACTTCTTTGTCTCTTCTGTTCCATTCCCATGGATCCTTACAAGGTAACCTTCTTTCTTCTTCTTCAATATTCATATTCTCTTTCTTCTTCTACCGTTTCATAATAGTAATAATAAGTGTTTTTATGCATGCAGCACCCACCTTGTAGCGCATTCAACTCTCCCTTCTGGATCCAGAGGTATTTGTATTTCCACCTTCTCATCTATGTTTTACTAACTCAACCATTGAATTTGTGTGATAACTCAACCATTGAATTTGTGTGATAACTCAACCATTTTGCCCCTGCAGCCTGTTGGTCGAATGGTCCTCTGAATAAGAACATAGATAATTTCTTTGCTGAGAATGAACAACTTGCATTAGTTTGCTGATGTTGTGTACATTGATTGTATGGCTATACAGGCTGACCGTTCTCTTGGCCAAGCATCTAAGGCTGTTGCCTAATCCGGAATGGTTGTAAGAGTTGTTGGTGCAGCGGAATCGATCGCTGCAGATGTGGGAATAAGGATGCGAGTCTGAGTCATTTAGAAGGATTAAAGAGTATACATTACCAGTATAAAAAGTTTTACACAGCCTACCACTTATATTTTAATATATTGTGCATCTGTGCACTGTGCTTTTATTTTATAATGAAAGTGAGAAATAGTAAGTGCTCATTTGTCAAAACATCAGTGGTGTATGCAACTTGTTGAGCTGTCTCAAATTAATAAATGTACTTCAGTTTTAAAAGTCCACTCTTAGATTCATGTCCTCTAAAAAAAGAGAAACAGTAAAAAATATGATATACTTCAAATATTGATTCTTATTGCATATCATGTTTGCTATTTAGTACCATGTTGTTGGGTGTGCTAGCATGCAGCGCAGCAAAGGCAAAATTGTATTATCATTATTACCAAAATAACGGGAAAGCATAAAATAAATATTGTGAATATTCATTGATTGATGAAAGGATTACAAGTCATGTACTTATATACACAATACAAAAATAACTTATGATACAAGTAACAACTAAACAAACTCTTAACAAACTAACTAAAATATTACTCACATGTGTAAAATGTGTCATGGTAGCTTTGATCTCCAATAATCATTGTAGATGGAAAAGTACAAGTTACCCCGAATACGATATAATACCAAAACACAAAGAACATAAATGTTATTATAATTGCTTCAAATAATTTATACCATTATCACAACTTCAGCTTTCCAGCACAGAGTGCTAATTGAACTAAGTAAGTCAGTGTTTTAAAAATATATAATGATAGGCATGTTTAGAAAATATGTACGGTTGTCCATAAAAACTATATATGAAAATAAATATTCTCTCCCACATTTTATTTTAAAAAAAGAATTCAGTGTGTTGCTCCACTAAGTTTGGCTCAACAAAGCTCCCACGTGACAAGATGTAGTTGGATAGTATTTTAAAAAAAAACTAATGTAAGTGCCACGTGGTATGCTTTGATCCGTTGAGCCAGTATCTTCTGGCACAACTAAGCTACCACGTAGCACAATTTGACATGTTGCGCTGCCATGCTGGATGCCACACTCTATATTTTTCGAAAGGTTTTCAATAATTCAGTTATTATTTATTCAAATGTAGAGATGACTGCCTTGTTTTGCTCGTGCCTTAAAATACCTACAATAATACAAAACAAGTAAATGAGCAAAATTTATATGTTCTGCCCACACAAAAATATATCCGAGTGCACCGGGCGGACATTGTTTCCAACATATTGATGTGTGGTAAGCTTAGATCATCATGGATTGACTTTATTTCCAAAGCCAAATGGCAAATGATGTGGGATCACAAACAGCATCAGCCAAGCCAATATCTATCTATCTATCTATGTTGTTTATGGTTGGAATAATAAGCCATTCCCTACCTCTCACTTATCATTATTCCTCTTCTTCTCCTCCTCACATATCATTAATCATATTATAATAGATATAGCTGCATATGTCATGCTACACTCTCCTAACAAACAACACAAACACAAACACACACCTTCTCCTTCTCTCTCACTATGTATTTTCTCTTTGTTGACTCTTCTCTTTATTTTTATCTAGCCTGGACTGGACTGCCTGCAACATTATTATAAAACACAGAAACACTTGTGTGAAGACGAAACCATGAGACTATCAATAAGATCATGACAATACATTAATATTTTAATTCTAATTAAATTTAATCTTAAATGGTAGCATCAAAAACCATAAAATATACCTGTCCACATAAATTTTTATCTATAAAACAAATATACTAAATAATAATAAAAACCCAACTTGGTTGGTATCTTGAGGAATCTTTACAATACAATAACATTCTTTCTATTCCTTTTCTACTCCTCATCTTCAACCTTTACCTTACCATTCTATTTTCTCCATACAAAGAGATTCCTTTCCTTCTTCAACTGTCTGTTATATTTGTCTAAGTGCATCATATATCTTTTGCCATTAAAATCTAAGTGACAGTGTTGTTGGTAAGACCAAAGAATCTTTTTGTTTACCCTTTTTAGAACTTTTTATTTGTACACTTTCCATCCTATTTCTAAACCAGGAATTTATTCATTTGAGGAGTAAATATCTTATTATGCTTAGCTTCTGCACTTTTTTGACTCATCATCAGATTTTAAGTATAAAAGCAAATTATCAGTGACATAATCATCATTATTTCTCTATACCCCTTTCTTATTATTTAGTTTTGCAAGATCTGTTACTGATATTATTGACAACTTTGGACACTGGACAAGGTTACAAGTTTCAAAAACTGAAACTTTGTGGTTGTAACAACAGAAAGTTTTGATTACGTTGATGAACTTTTCTTCAATGGATGATGATGATGCTGTGTCAGCACCTGGTACTACCATTTTGGATGATGGAACAATCTCAATGGATTTTGATTACATTGATGAACTTTTCTTTGATGGATGTTGGTTTGAAACCACTGCTGAGGGATCTGATTTTCCACCCTTTGACTCTTCATTCTCATGGTGTGCCTTAGAGGAACAACATGAATCACAAGAAGCATTTTTTGATGATGTTAAGGTTGATGATGTTAGTTCTAATCAGCAATATGAATCTGAAATTCAATCATTTGAAGGTACTTCTGAAGGGGTTACAAGGTGGTGGATTGCTCCAACACCTAATAATCCAGGACCAGGTTATTCTGTAATGGAAAAGTTAATGATGGCACTCAACTGCATCCAAGATTTGAATAGGAGCAAAGATATGCTTATACAAATTTGGGTGCCTGTTAATAGAGGGGGTAAGCAGATTCTCACTACTAATGATCTTCAATTCTGCCTTGGAACCAACTCTACAAACCTGGCAAAGTACCGAGAAATCTCGATGAGATATCAGTTTTCGACCGAGGAGGAGGATTCAAAGGGGTTGGTGCCAGGGTTGCCTGGTAGAGTTTTTCGGGAGAAGGTTCCTGAGTGGACTCCTGATGTTAGATTCTTTAGGAGTGATGAATATCCTAGAGTTGACCATGCTCAAGAGTATGAAGTACGCGGAACATTAGCACTGCCAATATTTGAGCAAGGTAGCAGGACTTGCTTGGGTGTTATTGAGGTTGTGATGACCAGCTCGCAGATCAACTATCGCTCCGAACTTGAGAGTGTTTGCAAAGCACTTGAGGTTTTTCTCCTTTCTTATTTGCATAAACTTCTATTATATTATCACTTTCTACACACTTCTGTTGTGTTATCACTTTTTAGACTATAAAATTGTGTTTGTGACTATCCCAAGAATAGTTGAACATAAAAATTTCAAGTTTTAGAACAGTGAAATTTCGGTTGCTTTTTATACATTTTCCAACTTTCTATTTGCTGTTTCTGAAGTGATAAGCAGCACGTGTTACTCATTGCTGAAAATAATTTCTTTCTATATCCCTTTTGTTCCTTAACATCCTCAAGTTCTTCCACAAAAATTGAAACTTCCTCTGATTTGTTAGAAACCCCATCTTTTTATGGTAGCACTAAGTTTTCTCTCTTTCACTACAGTTGTGTTTGCCTTTGATTCTCTCTTTTCAATTGAATGTTTAACAGCCCAAATATGAAAAGCTCATATTAACTAATTTTATCAGTGTAATGATTGGAGAAAAATTGTTATCTTTGGCAGGGTGTTGATCTTAGAAGCTCCAAACTTTCAAGCACTCAGAATGTGAAGGTAAGTGGAAGATTGTCGTCAAAGAGGAATATTTTAATTACCTTAAGATCTCAGTCACCTTGCAATAACTGGTATTATTTTTTCAGGCATGCAATAAGTCCTATGAAGCTGTTCTACCTGAGATTAAAGAGGTGTTGAGAGTTGCATGTGAAATGCACAAATTACCTTTAGCTCAAACATGGATCCCATGCATCCAACAAGGCAAAGAGGGGTGCCGGCACTCCGAGGATAATTATTTACACTGCATATCTCCTGTGGAGCATGCTTGCTATGTGAATGATGCTCCTATCCGCGCTTTCCATGATACTTGTTCCGAGCATCACTTGTTAAAAGGACAAGGTGTTGCTGGAGGAGCTTTTATGACAAATCAACCATGCTTCTCAAGTGACATAACTTCGTTAAGAAAGACAGACTATCCACTTTCTCATCATGCAAGAATATTTGGTTTGCAGGGTGCAGTTGCTATACGCCTCCGAAGCATTTATAGTAGTACAGATGACTATGTTCTGGAGTTCTTCTTGCCTGTGAATTGCAATGACAGTGAAGAACAGAAAAAAATGCTTACTTCATTGTCCATGATTATTCAAAGTGTCTGCCATAGCTTGCGGGTTATAACAGATAACGAATTGGAGGAGGAAACTAACTTATCATTTGGTGAACTGATAGCCCTTGCAGATAGTAGATCTGCTAGGACTGAAGAAAAATCAAGTGGAACAATGGTTGGAAAATTCTCTGACCTAAAGCAGCTACAAGATTTGAATGAAAACCTTGATGGTGTTGGGGAGTGTTCTACTTTTGGCGAGGGTAACTTATCAAGTGTGGGAATAAGTAAAATGGGGGAGAAAAAACGGACCAAAGCAGATAAAACTATCACTCTGCAAGTTCTACGGCAATATTTCTCTGGAAGCCTAAAAGATGCCGCAAAGAACATTGGTGGTAAGCCTTGTACACATGCACGTTTCTTTGTTATGTTTTTGACCTGACTATGCAAACATATATCTTGGCATGTTAGTTCTTCTTACTCAATACTAATTTCTCATATTGTAGTTCTCTGACATCCTTTTATCGTTTTTGCATACGTAGTTTTACTAGTTCTGCTTCTGCCTATTTGGCTAAAAAAAGGAAAGCCGTGATTATATTACCAACTTTAGCAATATCATAAGTGCAGAGAGGTATATGAAAGTGTCTTATATGGTAGTTTCTTTTGCAAGTTATGTTCTTAGTCTGGCTAAACTCTATATCTTGAAATGATTACACTTCTTACTCAATACTAATATTGAGTTCTCTGATATCTTATTATTATTATTTCTGTGTAAGTTTCTAATATTGTAGTTCTTTGAGATCTTGCTATAGTTTTTGTATAATTAATTAATTTTAGTTAGCTCTGTCTATAAGGCGAAAAAAGGGGCATCTGCTTATCTGGTAGTTTCCTTAATGCATATCTATTAGAAGCCTTTCATTGAAACCACCTTTTGAATTAAACTTTACAGTTTGTACCACAACTTTGAAAAGGATCTGCCGGCAACATGGGATCAAGCGTTGGCCTTCTCGAAAGATAAAAAAGGTTGGTCACTCCTTACAGAAACTTCAACTTGTCATCGACTCGGTTCAAGGTGCCTCTGGTGCATTTCAAATAGATTCCTTCTACTCAAACTTCCCGGACCTAGCTTCTCCAAATTTATCAGGAACCGGCCTATTATCAACCTTGAAGCAAAGTGACAATCCAAACTCATTAAGCACAACACAGCCTAATCTTGCTGGCTCATTGACACCTGAAGATGCATCAAAATCTCGTTCTTCGTCGTGCAGTCAGAATTCTATTTCCAGCCATCCTTGTTCCAGCATGTCAGAGCAACAACATCAAACAATTAACGTTGTTGATGATAACAAAGATCTTGTAGTAGTTGGAGAAGATTATACTGATGTTTTATTGAAGAGGAATAGAAGTGAAGCAGAACTAAAAAGGCTGAGTCAACAAGATAATAAAGCAAAGCTATTTCCAAGATCACTAAGCCAGGAAACACTTGTTGAACAACACCCAAAAACCAACAGCATCATGGCACCTAAAAAGGATGACTTTCATAGAGTAAAAGTGACATATGGAGATGAGAAAACGCGGTTCCGGATGCTGAAGACTTGGGCTTATGAAGATCTCTTGCACGAAATTTGTAGTAGATTTAACATAAGTGACATGAGCAAATATGATGTCAAGTATTTGGATGATGACTGTGAATGGATTTTACTAACTTGTGATGCTGATTTAGAGGAGTGCATTGATTGTTGTCAATCTTCTGAGTGCAGCACCATCAAACTTTCTCTGCAAGTTTCCGATCTTCGTATGAGAAGTTCTTTAGAGTTTACATAGCAGTAGCAGTGACATTATATTATTATTATGATTGTAAATTTGTTTTGTATGTGAAGCAGTCTTTGAAGTTTGTAGTTATGTATGTATATAATAGTTTAGAGAGCAAGAAAAGAAAGGGTTAATTAAATGACTGATTATCATGTAAGCTTTTTACCATTTTTATAAAATCATATTTTTAAAATGAAAAATTTCCTTTAGGCCTTTATTCTTTGCTGATATTTGTTATTTTGGAAGCCTAAGGATATGTTATAGTCCTCAATATATTAAGCAATAGGAAGGTTCACACCTTCAATAAAAAATAGTAAGCAGCTTCAACTTTTATTTGTTCAGCATTGAAATTTAAGTTCGATTCTCTCTTCTAGTTGAGTTAGACGTTAACTAATTGATTCTTTTAACTTATATCTGATCTTGATTTTCTTGTTTCAGAATTTATATAAACAAAGTCTGCATGTAATGATCCTTATTGAAAGAGTTACTTAGCTCCACATAAATCTTCACTAAGATTTAGTATATTTGTCTTAGTTCTTTTTTCTCCTCACTCTTTTTCCCCCTTCACTCACTTAAAGATTGTGTAATATATTAACATTTCCTTAAATAAAAGGTTGTTAAGGGTTACTGAACTTATGGTTGGATTTCTTTTAGGAGCAAAAATCTAAACAAAATATTGACAAAGATGTATTAACAAATGCTTGTTGGATCAGACCACAATTGGGCAGTCTCCAATTACCAAAGAGTTCTATTGTTACCGAGACATAAGAAGAATAAAGAATCACAAGTAAGACACCTCGAACCAAAACCTAAAGGCAATAGTTCCACGAGTCTTTTCCACTTATAAACTCCTTAATTCTTCCCATCATCCAATATGAGACTTCAAACTTGAATAAACCCAACAATAATATTCAAGGAATATAAGTAAAGGGGTTTATTATTGTTAAGCTAAGCCTATCATCATCTTACTATGTTAAGGACATCAATTTTTAAGATAAAATATTTTCTATATCTTAAACTAAGACACTTTTTAACATTCTGCAAGAAAATTCCATGCCATTAGTTAGTTGTTCCCAATGCAACAGTGAAGTAGGTGTATTTTCATCATTTGCCTCCATCTCATTTTCACTGGATGATCTAGATCCATGATGCACTTACAGAGTGAAAAGGCCAATAATCATGTTAACTGGCTCAACCTCACCTTATAAGAACTTGCATTTTCTCCCACAGACCTAATTTTAAATTGTTGATCATTCACTTTGTACCTTGACCTTACATACAAGATATGCTTAAATACATACAGAAGTGTCATGATACCAAAGAACATCCATTTTCTAACACAAATCTATCATTATAATTTGTTATTCATAAGCTTTGCACCTTAACCTTACTACATCCAAGATATGCTTAACAGAAGAGTCATGATACATTCATTTAGGGGTGGGTAAGTCAAAATTGGTGTACTTCCTATATTCTCTTTTGCCTATACCATTTTGTACTTTACACATGCTTCTTAACTAGTTTATAGCTATGAAGAAGTTGATGAACTATCTTCCCCTTGCTCATTGTTTGTACATCTTGAAGGTGGACCAAAGATGCTTAATGCCACCTGCAACCAAAATATGTTTTCTGTATCAACAGTATTCTAAGATAAAAACCCACAGATTAATAATAACCTTGCCAGCAATAAGCATTCACAATCTTACAAAACTCTAATTTGAAATTAGAAACACTAAAATATCCATGGATTCTTGACTAAACAATACAATTTGGTTAAACTGAGACAATTAGATATAGGAAATAAAAGTTTAAAATTTTGCACATTCTGTCAATGATTTGGTAACAACTTATATGGTGTTGAATTTTTGTTGGGGTGCCAAAAGTCTTGTAACTTGTGAAACATTTATTGGTTGTAAATTCTCACACTAGAGTTGGATTCCATCAAGTATAAATAAACAGCTTATTGAACTTAGCAAAAAATAGATAAAATGGATTCCTCTAAAATGAAGTGCAATATCTTGTAAGGTTAAGGTTTATGACAATCTGGCACTTTATCCTTTCACTTAATGCATTTTCATTAATAAAAAAGAGGAATTAGAAGAAAACGCCACTGACCGGTAAGAAAACAAGTCCGTGCAAGAAGCCAAGTAGTACTAACGACAAGTACATTTGAAAGTAATAAATCTGCAAAAGGTAATGGTTAGTTATAGCAAAGAATGTGTCTACATATCTGTGTGTAAAAACTGAAAATGAACTCAATACCACAAAAACTTCTGTCCTTGAGAAACAAAGAACAATAACTCCAACCAGTTTTGTTAATGTGATACCACTGCAATCACACAAAACAGTGAATCTAGTTAAGAAAAGATGCCATACATAAATTTAAGACAAGATTATGTGGATGCTGATGCAATAGTCACAGTTGCTATGAAATTGGTATAGAAAACAGCACATGTATATCACCAAAACGTGTTGAGAAAGACAAATTTGATTGTTAAAAGGAAACTGGAGGGAATGGATTTGTTAGACTAAAAAATTTGACACAAATGTAATTAACTTTTATTAGAATAATCCGGTTTAGAGAACAGCATTGAAGAACGGATAATCAACTTCACAAGGAAATTAGTTACTTCTGTGTCAAATTCTTGAGTCTAACAGAATTCCACATGATTTTGTAAAAGTGATTACTGGTCAGTGAGGACCAACGACAATTTAGTAACAAAAAATCTATTGTACAATATTCCCTCCACAAAATTAGCAGCAGCGTCAAAGAGCATAATGGAGAATGTTTCTTTTCTTTTGCACCTGTGCATGCAATGTACAATTTAAGAAACTGAACAATCTGCAAGCACAAAAATCACCTGAAGACTGAAGCTCCCATTGTACCCAGTGCGTGCTTCATCCGTTGATCTTTGTCTCCACTTGTTACCTGTAAAAGATTTGATCATGGGAAACTTATGGAAGCTATTTCATAAGGAAAAAATGATTATGATACATAATTCAACTGTTCAAGTATCATAACAAAACTCAACAGTGGAAAAAGTGGAAATCAGGGTGATACTAACAGTAAATGAATGAGTCATGTGCACACAAAACTCAACAGCAATGCCCACTGACATAACAAGGTTGACCACCGAAACAGCATTCAACTGGATATTCAGAATGGCCATCACACCCTACAAATGCATAATCATGTATGTAAACAAGTATAACAGGTGATATGAAATTCTAAATATCAAACATTGCTATAAAAAAACGTAAAAGGAACTATATGATGTATTTCAATTATCAAGAAAGTGAAAGTTCAAGTAAAGTTAAAAGGAAGGGAAAAATACCATAAGATCAACAACAATCATCACCAACACCAACAAAATGATTGATGAACTCCATAAACTACAGAAAGGTTGAAAGCGAAGGAGGATTGAATCAAGATTTGCTTGATTCGTCAAGCAATAACTTGTAGATAATTCTATTTAATTGAGGAATTTAGAAGAGGAGAAGGGGGTGGATGCAGCTTAAACCATCTGCTAAAATAAACTAATTCTCACCTGCATGTGATAACCAAGCACACAATAAATACAGCACCTGTTACATCATTAAACAATTAGGTGATTAAATACAGCATATACCTTACAAGCTCATCAACATGCATAAATAAATTGTAGTAGACTGTTTTATCAACAACTAAGTAGTTGTATAATCTAATTCTCTTAAAAAAAATCCCAAGATCCATTACCCTCACCTTACCCTTAACCCAAAAGTTTTTCCCATGAAGAACACCCATATTTTTTCCATGAAAGTAACATTGTACAGCAATATGCACAAAATACTGACCAGACTGGATCAATGATAAAACGGCAACCCAGTGCACGAGCTCCCACCAATTAGGGTTTGGGAAGGGTAGATGTACACAACCTTACCCTTACAAGTGAAGAACCTTTTTTTTTCCTAATATTTGAACCCATGACCTCTAGGTCACAAGACAACCTTTACCATTATGCCTAGGCTCACCCTCTTAAGACCAGATCAATGATAACATGGAAAAAGCACAGAAGTCTCAATACTAACCAATAGCTATAGCAATGTTGACCAGTGCAGTCTTCCATATATTTAGGTATTGCTCGAAAAACATATAAAACACTGAATAAGGGAAGATCTCAATCTGCACCAGTAAAAAGAATGTTACTTTGGGCATAGCAAGGTTGTAGAGTTTAATCTTCTACTTCATTTTTGTTGCAGAAATCGCAAGGGACTAATGTTCTCATATATTGCAAGAATATATGAGAATTGCATTTGCCTCTACCTTTACGCCTAAGAGCCACACAAAAAAATATGATTTAGCCAGTAGAACTGATTGCTACATTACCTTCAAAGAATCAGAAACTCTTGAACAAAACTCCCGAGCAGCCCTCATGGAATTAACATAGTCAACCTAAAACAGTTTTCCAGTTAAACTTGGGCTCTTAGGTGCTGCTGTAATCATAAAACAAATAATATAGACATACTACCTGCTTGTTGAGGGGGGTATGATATGTGCGGAATGATGATGCTTGTATAATGCCACTCTCATAGCCTGACAACCAGAACACGGTCAAATAAGTCACACCAAAGTCAGATGTTACACACTCTAAATTTAACTTACACAAGAGAAGTTGAGCAGGACTTAAAAGAGAGTATTTGAATACAAGCAAATGGTCTTTAAATCAACAAACCTTTCAGTTCAACACTGCTTGTGTAAGCACCATGACCACCTTTTGCACAATCAGCAGAAGGCAGAGCACTAAGAAACCATGGCAGTTTCTTCCAAAACTGTGTTGTAGATGGACGGTCATTGTGGAGATCTGAGTGACGAAAACACTGAACAATCCACAAAGCATTTGATTAAGGCCTCAGAAAAGAAACAAGAAAACATTCTAAGAAATCAAACAAAACATTCAAACAAAAATCAGAAGACACTTGTCCATTTACCGTTGTGCAATCTTTACATACTCCATCTGAAACACAAGAACCTTCACCAACAGCACAGCAAGGAGGCTGAAAAGGAAAATTACTTTGTCAGCAACCCTAAATCATTATATGCCTTAACTATTTCAGTAGAATCTTATCCTCCACCTACACCTGTTTTCTGGTAAATTTTATTTACCAATAAAGCAAAATTTCATCATCCTGTTAGTGATCCCATTCCTTTGCTTTTACTAAAATCTCATTTGAAAATATTCAAAAGTTATACAACAACAATGAAGATGAAATAAATAAAGTAACTAAACTGAAAATCTTAGGTCAACCACATTATGTAAATGTATGCCCATTAATTGTCTTGCTACGTTGAGTAATTCCTACTGATCATGATAAATTCTCTATGAAATCACAATGAACATATATGCAGTAAGAACCATAACATAAAAGACACAAAAAACATGTTTTTGACTGATTTGGGATTTGAAAAGTAAATCAATGGTTTACTGAAGTGTGCACCAGACCTGATCATCCGGCGGGCAATAACTCCCATTCATGAACTTCCTGCAGCACCCAAATGCTTCTGGAGATACCCACACAAGAAAATCATCAAGCCACGAAGCAGCTGGCTTGGCAATATAACTTGTATCTGGTACTAGGGCTGCTCTAGCAATCTACAAGGGAAAGTGACAGAACCATAAAAATGATGTCCAAGTTATCGCAGATATGTAGAGAAATAAAGGGAAAAGAACACTTCAAACAACTAACTAATGCAAGCAAGTGGATGAATAGCATGCACTGACAGCTCAATACAAGCAAAACAAATGCACCTGTTTGTCAGTTCTACACTAAAGTAACTCCCCTTGGAACCTCCTTTTTTTCATAAATTTGCATGAAAGAGAGGTTAATGGAACTACAATCTCTTTGGGTCCTTCAACCCTTGGGAATCTCCACGTGTAAAAAATTCAATTCTCGACTCTTATTCAAATAGTTTACTTTTGGGAAACCTCATTTGAGTTCCAAAACTCTTTGTTGTGAGGATGTCTTATTTTATTCTTTTCTTGTATTTCTCTCTTCTCATCAAACAATATTTCCTTTTGTATTGAAAAAATATAAGCAAAAGAACTCTAAAAAACGATGAGTCTCATTCAGGAAACATAGATTGGTGAAGTCCAAGTGGGCCAAAATCCATGGCTACTTCTCATATATAGATCAATCAGAGCTAAATAAGTCAACTCCTAATGGTTTACCTCATTTAAAAGAGAAGTTGAGTTGCATTGGCTTATGGAGCAAAGCTGATTTGTATGTGTTGATTCAGAGCTGTGAGGAAATAGCATTAGAGTGAATCATCCAAAACATTATAAGTACTAAGAGAAGGTTAAGCATTTCCATTTCACAACATAAATAGGACAAAAATACCTGTAGTTATAGTTCTTTACAACAAAATACAAAGGTGGTCCAATCCTGAGATATTCTGAAATATTATTGAAATACCCCTGAAGGAGTACATAAATATAGCTTCAATACATGCACATGGATAAAAAGAACAGATAGATAACATGAGGCTGAGTCAAATTATTAAACCTGAAGGTATGAGTCTCGAGGAAGAACAATGTCCTGCTCCAAACCAGGTTCAATTCTAGTGCTTAATGCCTATTGATTCAGATGAAAAAATTTGTAAAAGGGGAAAAATAAAGGAAGAAAGAAAACGACGCATTAGAAGAACAAACAGGTATGGTTTAACTAATCTCACAGATACAGAAACAAATCCAAAGACTTACGATGCTAGCTAATGTAAATGCCGTGAAAATAGCAATGACAACTAGTTTTACTCCCCAAATACTCAGAATGGGTGCATGGACCTCCTGAAAGGGGGAAAATAAATCAGTGGGATAGGAAATCAAGTAAAACTAACTAACATCATAATGAAGTCAACAGCAAAAGTTGGACAAAAGACGTTATATAATTTAAAAAATATGCAAAATTTATTACATATTAACAGAGACATGATTACCTTGAAATTCAAATACTTCAAAAGAGGTGTTTCACAAATTTATAAATAATACTCATTATGTTTAATCCTCTATTAATTACCAGTGACCAACAATTGCTAAAAAATTATAATGCTAATTACCTTCATATATCGAGCCAAGAAACCGGGTTTACTTTGTCCAACACCTGAGAGGTTTTGAAAAGACAAACTTCAATAGAAGTCATGTGGAGAGCCCAATCTTTTTTTTGGAGTACACGTTCCTTTTGGTCCTCAAAATATGCATTTTTAAAGAGAAAAGTGGGAAAACTTACAGTCAAATTGAAAAGGATGCAGTGATAAAATATGGAAGTTCCATTTTTAACCTTACATTTAAAGTTTAGTTATACCTTTATCAAAATCCACATGCATTGGATGCACTTTCATGCATGGTAAACAATCGACTCTCTTATCCTCTGCTCGCGAAGAGTCGAGAACTATCAGAGCAACAAAAGCAGTAATTTGCAGGAGAAAGTCCAAGAGAACAGCCAATGCTGTGAAAGAAAGTGGGAAGGGAAGCTAAGAATTAGTGTTGACACAATATTGCAAAACTATAAAAAGTTCCAAGAGGATAAAGACTTACCAGCAAACATGGAGAACACACGGCATGCAGGCATTGAAATAAAGCTTCCAACTGCAAATGCTAAAACCTCTGATAGACTAGCCAATGTTATTGATGGCCCAACTTCCACAAGCGCATTGCTCATTCGTCTTTCTAAAGGCAAATCCAGTTGTTGCCTTTTCACAGCATGAACAAGAATACACATATTATCCACACCAACCTAATGCAAAGCGATTCAGGAAAACAAAACAGTATCAAAAAAATGGTAAGCATAAACAATAATAGTGCTTTGGTGAAATGGAATATGATGTCTTAATTTGAGAGGATCAGTTACTCGCTACTGAATTGCTCTGCTACTGCAAAATTCTAGGTGTGTCATCATACATTACTACAGAAAGTTCACTTATGATACAAACTGGGTGGCAGCCAATTACAAATTTGGACATGAAGGAACTATATTATCTACAGGAAACTTCTAGTTTCATTGATGCTGTTCATCTGGCTTGAACAGAACAATCGTGTATTATAGGACAATAATACACTGTCATCATTACGTTAGCGGTAATAACACCACAAACAACAACAATAGTTATAAATATATGTTTTACTATCATCTTATAGCTCTATAAGAAAAAGGGAACTTACAGCTAAAACAAGAAATGGGATAACTTCCATGATGATCAGTGTAGATTTTACACCAAGGGCACTAAAAATTCCAACTGATCCAAGGACAGACAGCATAACAAGCATTACTCCTGCAAGACCAAGCAAAACCTGTAATCCAAAATTATACAATTAGATAAATATCTACCTCCACAATATAAACTTCTTAAAATCAGATACTAATCCCACAACACAAATGAAGGGTTAGGGAGGAGGGAATATAATGACAAAAATGAGGGAAAGGAAAGATGGCTCGATACTGTGGTTGAGACCGCACCTTAGATGAAATATAGAAAGAAGAAAGACGTGGTGTATCCCCCAAAGTAAGAGATATATAAGCAAACATCACAAGATAGCTAATCTGCAAGAAAATGAAGTAAAATACAAAGATTAAACGATTTATACCCATAAAGAGAGAATGTTGCAATTTCTTTGAAATACTTGACATACAACTCATTTACATTATTCCACAATCATGCCTCAGGCTCAGTCTAAATATTTATCTTCCTTTTTCATTATTATTTTACACAAGCAAGCATCAAAATAAAAAAGAAGGGGTTACCAGTATAGTAATAGCATCTGCGGTACTTTCTCTTTTTAACTCTTCCTCGATTGAGCTTTCAGAGGAAAAAGCAAGCGTCAAATTTCGTGATAGCGCCATTGGTAAAAGCTCATCCTATCACAAAGGATGCAATAAATACAGGAAATATAGAGTAAATGATAGAAATGGCAATGGGCCAGTTGCAGGATACATGACCAAGTCATATCACAAAGGACAAGCAAACAACCTACTGCAATATCTTATGCAATTTTTACTTTATCGGTCTTGGTGTAAAATTAAACCAAGTATTAGTACTAAGACTCACCGGGAATCAACCCGGCATCAACTACTTCCTAGGGATGGATGCCATTACAGCAACCTAAACCTGGTTCCTTTCTGCAGAAGCAAATTGGCTACTATGCCTTTGAAGTTAAAATATAGAGTCGACTAACTATGCAGGAAAGTTTCTATGGGGACTTATGGCAGGTCAAACGACCATGCAGATGAGTGACTGACTCATCAGTGAGAATAAAAAAGTATAACTATAAATACCTTCACTAACTGAATAAAGGTCTTCTCCCAAGCAATTGCCTTAGCAGTTTCATTACCTTCTTCATCAATAGCATTATTTACTGGATAGGTTACGATAAATGCAGAGGCCTGTCTTGAATAAGTCACAGGATAGTTATCATATGCTAAACGATATCTAATTTATTCACAAGCTAGAAGGGTAGAGAAAGTACCGCAGAATAATCACTCCCAGAGAAACCTCCTAACACAGTGCTTGGATCAAGAGGAGCTTTAAATGCACTCATACATTGGTCTGCTGAGGTATAATGCTGAAATTGCATAAAGTTAAAAAATAATTGGAACATTTTACATTTATATTATGTGCATAAGAATGTAACTGCATGTGTCATGGATAAAGTTTCATATTGATGACTCTAGATAGCAAGAAGCAGAAAATACCATATCACTGATATTAGGAGAAAGGGCAAATGTTTATTCACCATAATTATAAATCTTAAATTGATGCAATGTGTAATGGAGTACATACGAGAAACTCCAGCCATGCATGCCGTCTCCCCAACTTCCCCGAGATATAGTCAATCCCGTAACATTCAAAAGGATTTTGATCAAAATAATACCTTCCTATATGCATGTAACGACCATACATAATAACCACTTGATAAATATGATTGAACAGTAGTTTTCTGTGATACCCGATTAAAATATAGAACAAATGCAACAAAGAATGTACTCCCAGTAGCAGGCCAGGTTTTAAACCACTCATTGCTCAAAGCATGAATGTTTACACAAAGAAAATGACATTATTGATCACTGAATACAATTGTGCAGTGAGGTGGGAGGTCCTGGGAACATTTTTTCATGTGAAATTGCAAAACAACAACTGGAATTATGAATATCTCCAGGAACAATCAACTTGAAGATGTAAAGTTAACATTCAGTACCTCAAAACAGTAACCAAGATGATCAACTCCTCCATAATCATCTAAATTTTTCGGTTCCATTTTGAAGTACTGCAAACCAAGAGGGGGGAAATGTGAATCAAAAGAAGCCAAAGTCATGCAACTCTAATACAATAATGAAAAAAATATTAAAATTGAAAGCCAATCAATAACTATACCTGCAGGACACTTTGAGTGGCACAATCTTTGTCCATTGGCTTCATACAGATGTCTTGGAGAGATACCATCAAGCCAGAATAATTAGCACGAATTGCATCAACCTAACAGCAATGCCATCAAGCCAACATAATCATGAAATATTTCAGTATTACTACTAGATGGAACACTTACCTTTTTTTGAATTTCAAATAGGAACTTAATGTTCTCCTCTGACACAATTTTCGGTGATGTATTATTCACATGATCTGGAACCGTTGCCAGTATGAGCTGCAAAAGAAAAAGTACAGTCTCATTCATCAAAGTAGATAAGACCAACAAACCTCACCTGAATATGATTATAAGGAAGATCAAATTAATACCAAAATCAATTATAATAGAAAATATCACAACACTGCTTAGCGTGGATTACAATCATACAAGTTAAATTAAATAAACTAGCATCTTTGGTCTCTTTGGTAGTTGCTTTCAAATTATATCAACTAGATCAAGTTCAATTGCTAGTACCAACCAAACAACAAACAAACCCAAAAAAAGACTACATAACTTCACCACTTATTGCTATTTTTGGCAAAAAAAACACATCATGGTAAAGCTTTAATAAATAAAATAGAAGTCGCCAAATAAAATAAAATTTTAAAAATATTCATAGGCCAATGTTGACGAATATTTATAAGGATAAAGAACTTGATAAGTTGATAGATGATGAGTAAACAGAAAAAAAGGGATAACATAAAAAACCTGTTCAATTCTGTAAAATGGAGCAAGATGCCTATCAAAAAACTGTTTCTCTTGTGCTGCTTTACTCCCAGGTCCTACCCAGAGCTGAAAAGTGTAGGAAATTATTTTCACAAACACCAAATAATGTAAAATTAGTATAAAATAAGAGAAAAGAGAAATAATTTGAATCGTATTGATACTTAAAATTAAACCATAATAATGGAATGTTAATGATACTTCTTTTTTCATTCCATTTGAATTCAAAATTGCCAATGGTTTGTATGGTTCTTGATACTCTCACGAAACAATTTTTCAGCTAAGACTTTGCCCTCATTAAAAAATCTCAAATTATGGCATCAACCTTATTTTCATCCATATAATTGATGTAAACTAAGGGGGGCAACCTATGATTTGTGGAGGACAATCTTATAATTAGGAGAGTCACTTGGAGTTCATATTCTTGGAAGAAAATTAGGAAAGTATTTAGTTTATTTATTTATTTGCTTAAGTTTAATAAACGAGAATTTATTCTCATGGGTAGTCTTAGGATTTAATTTTGTCTTACGAGTTATTTCATTTAAATGTTTAAGTGTTTATTTCAATTATTCATGTAATATGGGTTGGGAAATTAATTAAAGAAGATAATATGGAGATAAAGGTCTGAAATCCAGCATGCTTGATTTATGGGAATTAATCTCATATTCTTGCTTAGAGATAATGTGAAGATTAAGTTGATTTAATCATCACAATTCAGCCAGCCACAAGTTAAATTGAATTTGGCAACCTTTGGCATCGGAGATCAAACAAAACGTGTAGACCAAATCAAGCAAGCAATTTCAAATCAACCAACCTAATTTGATGCACATAATCAGTTAGGATCTTATCTAAATGATTAGTTAGGAATTTTATTTTGTTTATTAGAAGAAAATTAGGATTCTATCTTAATCTTATCTTTATTCAGCAAGGCAGATTGCCTATTTATATTTTATTTGATCATTAATAAAAGTTAAATTGAATTTTGATTAAATATGAGTTGTTTTAGTTTAGAGCACTTCTCCTACAAACCCTAGGTTGGCTGTGGCCACCATTAACAAGTTCTTATCAAGCTTCCTAGCTTGTGGCGAATAACACTAGCTTATCAAGCATTCTTGCTTGTGGCGCTTCCCCTTCTAATCTTTTCCATTTCCCTCACCAAAACAACCTCAAATTCCCCATAATTCACCAAAACCGAATTACAACTTAAAAAGCTCAAGACTTCAAGCTAAAACGATCCTACTTCTAAAGCATCCCCCTTGAGATTGTCATCAATAATGATGGATATAAAGCATCAGCGGATGTTCAAAAGTCAAAACAAAAGAAAACTTCACTTTCAAACAGGTGGATACAACCTTGTTTAGAAAGAGAATTAAACAGGAAATTTTAAAGAATAGAAAGCAACTATATGTTTCTTACCTTCTCAGGCCGTGTTTCGACCTTGAATCGAATTAGACCTAGACAGAGTAGAAGAACTATAGCCAAGGATGAAAACAAAACCATAGTTGGATTTTTAGCTACATATGATCCATATTTCCTGATCATATTAACAAACACTAGGTCAGATACCATGTATGTGAGTTGATATGCATATTGATAGCTAAGGCAGTGACCTGTAAAAATTTGACATGTATCCTTGCACTGCCGAGAGCCGAACCCCATTTCTGTTTTGTGAAACATCTTGCATCATCTTATGATTATCAATATCAGGCAAAACAAAGTCAGAATTGGACAAGCATGCATGAGGAAGAAAAGAAAGCCTTTTTTTAAAGGGGGAGATAATTTTCAAAAATGTCTATAATGAAGAAACAGTATACTAACATGAACCTGCATTGGGAGGTTCTCATCCTTCTCCCCATCAAGAGAATGCAGCACACCACCACTACCGATATTAGAATCTGGTCTTGTTCTGTATGTCGGATTTCTTTCCCTAATCCGATGATGACACAATCCCCAACCCAAGAACACAGAAATCAGTATGATGTATAATACTGTTAAAATCAAATCAACACACTTCACCTACATATGTCAAAAGATAAACACATGTTAGATTAGAATGCACACTTGGCTGAAACCACATTTTATTCATCAAGAACAGCAAATAAATGCACCTGGTAAATATCAAAACCATCATTACATGCTCCCTTACCGTTAAAGACCCAACTTTGATGGAGCATGAATCCTTCATATGGGTGGCCGTTGAAGGTGAATTAGAGCACACCGAAGATGAAGGACAATCACCACAAGAGCAGCCAAGAGAATTATCACCACATGAATAAGTTGAAACGTTCATAGGTTTCATGCCAGAGGACTTGGTTGAATTTGGATGGAACGTAATTGCGAATGGTGAACCGGCACTATTCGGGGCTGCTTTTCTACCAATAAAGGCAAACCACTCTGCCAAAGCAGTCCCAGTATATGAGCAGCACAGGTACAACAGTATACAAAATTTAAGTTAAAGAGGGACAATCCAGAATCAAAAGTATTATACTCGAGAGTTGCACAACATGTTTGTTTCTATCAATGCATATATTATTATTATTATTATAATTATTATTATATTATTTCTAGAGCGTTTCAAAACAAATATAAAAAATGATAAACCAAGAATTCCATGCATCCATCTACTTCTCACTCTTGATTCTCTCCAGTATACACAGCAACCAAGAGAACAATTTAAGAGATGTCTTATAGTCATATAGCTTTCCACATGCACAGCATACTCGATACATTACAATTGCTCTATGTTTATAATTCACCGCAGCAACATGAAATGATTGATACAATCATAGAAATATGAGAAAGCGGAACAATATATGGAGAAAAAAAACAATTTACCTCCAAAATTTTGAGCACCAGCACCAAGAAATTGTAGAGCTCGAGAATTCATGGTTCCAAACTTTACTTCCTTGCAGGACTCATATAACCCTTCACCAAAAGCATCGGTTACAAAATAATCAATCCCTCCAACTGTTGAATTGCCACCAACCTGAGAATTAAAAGAGTTGAAGGTTGAAGCCTATCAGTAAAGATTGGATTCAAAAAGTATTGCAAGAGCAAGAACACAAACGAAGTGCTTTCTTGGTAATTCAAATTTGTTAAAACTATACCAAAGAAGAATCAATGCATACTCATACTTATAGTCTTAGGATGTCTATAAGCAAATTTTGGATAAAACACGAAAAATATAATACAAAGGCAAAGAAAAAATAACATCTGAAATATATTTCAGATGAATATGTCGCTGTTTTAATGAGTGGTAAATAACAAATTGCACACAAAAAATTTCAACAGTATAGAGCAAGATGATTAAATAAAATGAAAGGAATGTCCAGGATCTTACCTTGTCAACTGACGTCACATTGATAAATAAACTCTGATTTGGAGAACATGTAAGCTCACAGAACAGGTTCAAAAAGTTTCTTAGACATGCAGGACAACCTACAAGAAAAGGAATTGCCTGCCAGAATGCACAATATATTAAAGGCACATGCACCAAATTTTCAAGAAGCTGGTAATATTGAGGTAAAAGCAAGATGAAAGAAGAAGATACGGAGACATACAAAGACAAGCCATTACTATTCAGTAAATTAGTGTCTGCACTTATCCATAAAAATCTTTTGAAAAGAAAGAAAAAGAAAAGGAAGCTGTGGGATCAATTCAAAATTTTCACTCACCATAAATATGCATCAGTATTATAAATTTCAGCAAAAGGCTTACCTGTTGGACTTGCGTCTTTAATGTGTCAAACTGAGCTTCTGTACAACAAACATTCCCAGTAATTGTTGGACACAAACTTTGGATCTTTGATGAGAGCAAATCATCTGGCTGGAAAACGCAAGAACTCAAAAGATTGTGACATTCTTGAAAGGTTTCAATTCAAAGTTCAAGAAGATGTAATGCACCTATTGTGCTTATATAGACATAAATCAAAGTTCATAATCATATTATGTTATAGAACATAAACTCTGGATTTTTTGGGGAGGAAATGAGTCTATGTAGTAGGTTTGTAGCCTGAAAAAGAAAAATGACCCTCGGATATACCTTCACAGCTGGGGAACCATATGGACAGTTCAATACTTTATCATCACTGCGCTTTCCACAAATGTCATACATTGCACAATAATTCTCAGAATGCCTTTCCCTGTATAAAAGGAAATGAAATTGAAAACATTTGCTTTATAGATCATAAACAGGCATTCAATTACTGTCCCGCATATAGTATACTAATATGGACAAGAAAAATCTCCAAGTGCTGTAGATATACAGATTGCATAATTGGAGGGCATACATCAATTTGATGAAGCTCCCACCCGGTGGGATTTCGGAGGGTAGAATGTAGATGTACGCAATCGTACCCTTGCAAGCGGAGATGCTCCATGACTTCCAGGTCACAAGCAACAAACTTACTAGTATGCCAAGGCTCATCCTCATTATACATCAATTGACTATTATCGGTAAGAAAGCTACACCCATGCACCTATACATGTAAAATATAAAGAAGGCTTACCCTGATGTTGTAGCACTGGATTTCAAAATTAAACATGCCTGCAAAATATGAATGACATGAGTATCAATCAATATAACCAATCAGGGTGGCCAATCAATACCATTGCATTCAAACTCCAATTCAAGCCAACATAGTAAACATAGCTAGGACCACATTAAATAAATCAACTAATACTACACCAATAGAATTGTTTCCGTTTGTATCTTCAACAAATAGTCAAAAGAGTGAAGCAACATTGATCATCCATTCCCGAAATCTTCAAGCATGTTGGAGTCTTCGAAAACTCTTCCACTATTTCCAACTCTCAGAATTGAAATTAAAATTCCGCAATCCTACCCCACACACTCACTCACAGTCTAGTTTTGTTCTTTTTTTATATTACCGAGAGTATCCCTTCACTCTTTTTGGTAAGGAACTAATTCATTTCAGGATACGTGGCTACCCCTCCAACAAGTGTCGCCCACAGGATTCGGACTCTTCACCTTTTAGTCATCTTGTGGATCGAGTTTTGTTTGAGAACAAATACAATGTCACCGTAATTTTTTAAATAATAATAAATTAATTTCTCTCTTTGTCCGTCCGTTTTAGTAAGTAACCAAACAAGGCTTGAAGAAATCAAAGATAAACACACAAAATGAGTTGCATTATCCTCTCGTTTATATATATAT
>NC_032023.1:20688747-20693790 GCF_001865875.1 Lupinus angustifolius
CTCTTAATCCTATCCTCATTCTTATCCTCCTCCAATTCTATCCTCTGACTTATCCTCCTCCTATCCTCATCCTCATCCTCTTCATAAGCTAGTCCTCATCCTCATCCTCTTCCTCTTCCTCATCCTCATCCTCATCCTCTTCCTCTTCCTCTTCCTCTTCCTCTTCCTCTTCCTCTTCCTCTTCCTCTTCCTCTTCCTCTTCCTCTTCCTCTTCCTCTTCCTCTTCCTCTTCCTCTTCCTCTTCCTCTTCCTCTTCCTCTTCCTCTTCCTCTTCCTCTTCCTCTTCCTCTTCCTCTTCCTCTTCCTCTTCCTCTTCCTCTTCCTCTTCCTCTTCCTCTTCCTCTTCCTCTTCCTCTTCCTCTTCCTCTTCCTCTTCCTCTTCCTCTTCCTCTTCCTCTTCCTCTTCCTCTTCCTCTTCCTCTTCCTCTTCCTCTTCCTCTTCCTCTTCCTCTTCCTCTTCCTCTTCCTCTTCCTCTTCCTCTTCCTCTTCCTCTTCCTCTTCCTCTTCCTCTTCCTCTTCCTCTTCCTCTTCCTCTTCCTCTTCCTCTTCCTCTTCCTCTTCCTCTTCCTCTTCCTCTTCCTCTTCCTCTTCCTCTTCCTCTTCCTCTTCCTCTTCCTCTTCCTCTTCCTCTTCCTCTTCCTCTTCCTCTTCCTCTTCCTCTTCCTCTTCCTCTTCCTCTTCCTCTTCCTCTTCCTCTTCCTCTTCCTCTTCCTCTTCCTCTTCCTCTTCCTCTTCCTCTTCCTCTTCCTCTTCCTCTTCCTCTTCCTCTTCCTCTTCCTCTTCCTCTTCCTCTTCCTCTTCCTCTTCCTCTTCCTCTTCCTCTTCCTCTTCCTCTTCCTCTTCCTCTTCCTCTTCCTCTTCCTCTTCCTCTTCCTCTTCCTCTTCCTCTTCCTCTTCCTCTTCCTCTTCCTCTTCCTCTTCCTCTTCCTCTTCCTCTTCCTCTTCCTCTTCCTCTTCCTCTTCCTCTTCCTCTTCCTCTTCCTCTTCCTCTTCCTCTTCCTCTTCCTCTTCCTCTTCCTCTTCCTCTTCCTCTTCCTCTTCCTCTTCCTCTTCCTCTTCCTCTTCCTCTTCCTCTTCCTCTTCCTCTTCCTCTTCCTCTTCCTCTTCCTCTTCCTCTTCCTCTTCCTCTTCCTCTTCCTCTTCCTCTTCCTCTTCCTCTTCCTCTTCCTCTTCCTCTTCCTCTTCCTCTTCCTCTTCCTCTTCCTCTTCCTCTTCCTCTTCCTCTTCCTCTTCCTCTTCCTCTTCCTCTTCCTCTTCCTCTTCCTCTTCCTCTTCCTCTTCCTCTTCCTCTTCCTCTTCCTCTTCCTCTTCCTCTTCCTCTTCCTCTTCCTCTTCCTCTTCCTCTTCCTCTTCCTCTTCCTCTTCCTCTTCCTCTTCCTCTTCCTCTTCCTCTTCCTCTTCCTCTTCCTCTTCCTCTTCCTCTTCCTCTTCCTCTTCCTCTTCCTCTTCCTCTTCCTCTTCCTCTTCCTCTTCCTCTTCCTCTTCCTCTTCCTCTTCCTCTTCCTCTTCCTCTTCCTCTTCCTCTTCCTCTTCCTCTTCCTCTTCCTCTTCCTCTTCCTCTTCCTCTTCCTCTTCCTCTTCCTCTTCCTCTTCCTCTTCCTCTTCCTCTTCCTCTTCCTCTTCCTCTTCCTCTTCCTCTTCCTCTTCCTCTTCCTCTTCCTCTTCCTCTTCCTCTTCCTCTTCCTCTTCCTCTTCCTCTTCCTCTTCCTCTTCCTCTTCCTCTTCCTCTTCCTCTTCCTCTTCCTCTTCCTCTTCCTCTTCCTCTTCCTCTTCCTCTTCCTCTTCCTCTTCCTCTTCCTCTTCCTCTTCCTCTTCCTCTTCCTCTTCCTCTTCCTCTTCCTCTTCCTCTTCCTCTTCCTCTTCCTCTTCCTCTTCCTCTTCCTCTTCCTCTTCCTCTTCCTCTTCCTCTTCCTCTTCCTCTTCCTCTTCCTCTTCCTCTTCCTCTTCCTCTTCCTCTTCCTCTTCCTCTTCCTCTTCCTCTTCCTCTTCCTCTTCCTCTTCCTCTTCCTCTTCCTCTTCCTCTTCCTCTTCCTCTTCCTCTTCCTCTTCCTCTTCCTCTTCCTCTTCCTCTTCCTCTTCCTCTTCCTCTTCCTCTTCCTCTTCCTCTTCCTCTTCCTCTTCCTCTTCCTCTTCCTCTTCCTCTTCCTCTTCCTCTTCCTCTTCCTCTTCCTCTTCCTCTTCCTCTTCCTCTTCCTCTTCCTCTTCCTCTTCCTCTTCCTCTTCCTCTTCCTCTTCCTCTTCCTCTTCCTCTTCCTCTTCCTCTTCCTCTTCCTCTTCCTCTTCCTCTTCCTCTTCCTCTTCCTCTTCCTCTTCCTCTTCCTCTTCCTCTTCCTCTTCCTCTTCCTCTTCCTCTTCCTCTTCCTCTTCCTCTTCCTCTTCCTCTTCCTCTTCCTCTTCCTCTTCCTCTTCCTCTTCCTCTTCCTCTTCCTCTTCCTCTTCCTCTTCCTCTTCCTCTTCCTCTTCCTCTTCCTCTTCCTCTTCCTCTTCCTCTTCCTCTTCCTCTTCCTCTTCCTCTTCCTCTTCCTCTTCCTCTTCCTCTTCCTCTTCCTCTTCCTCTTCCTCTTCCTCTTCCTCTTCCTCTTCCTCTTCCTCTTCCTCTTCCTCTTCCTCTTCCTCTTCCTCTTCCTCTTCCTCTTCCTCTTCCTCTTCCTCTTCCTCTTCCTCTTCCTCTTCCTCTTCCTCTTCCTCTTCCTCTTCCTCTTCCTCTTCCTCTTCCTCTTCCTCTTCCTCTTCCTCTTCCTCTTCCTCTTCCTCTTCCTCTTCCTCTTCCTCTTCCTCTTCCTCTTCCTCTTCCTCTTCCTCTTCCTCTTCCTCTTCCTCTTCCTCTTCCTCTTCCTCTTCCTCTTCCTCTTCCTCTTCCTCTTCCTCTTCCTCTTCCTCTTCCTCTTCCTCTTCCTCTTCCTCTTCCTCTTCCTCTTCCTCTTCCTCTTCCTCTTCCTCTTCCTCTTCCTCTTCCTCTTCCTCTTCCTCTTCCTCTTCCTCTTCCTCTTCCTCTTCCTCTTCCTCTTCCTCTTCCTCTTCCTCTTCCTCTTCCTCTTCCTCTTCCTCTTCCTCTTCCTCTTCCTCTTCCTCTTCCTCTTCCTCTTCCTCTTCCTCTTCCTCTTCCTCTTCCTCTTCCTCTTCCTCTTCCTCTTCCTCTTCCTCTTCCTCTTCCTCTTCCTCTTCCTCTTCCTCTTCCTCTTCCTCTTCCTCTTCCTCTTCCTCTTCCTCTTCCTCTTCCTCTTCCTCTTCCTCTTCCTCTTCCTCTTCCTCTTCCTCTTCCTCTTCCTCTTCCTCTTCCTCTTCCTCTTCCTCTTCCTCTTCCTCTTCCTCTTCCTCTTCCTCTTCCTCTTCCTCTTCCTCTTCCTCTTCCTCTTCCTCTTCCTCTTCCTCTTCCTCTTCCTCTTCCTCTTCCTCTTCCTCTTCCTCTTCCTCTTCCTCTTCCTCTTCCTCTTCCTCTTCCTCTTCCTCTTCCTCTTCCTCTTCCTCTTCCTCTTCCTCTTCCTCTTCCTCTTCCTCTTCCTCTTCCTCTTCCTCTTCCTCTTCCTCTTCCTCTTCCTCTTCCTCTTCCTCTTCCTCTTCCTCTTCCTCTTCCTCTTCCTCTTCCTCTTCCTCTTCCTCTTCCTCTTCCTCTTCCTCTTCCTCTTCCTCTTCCTCTTCCTCTTCCTCTTCCTCTTCCTCTTCCTCTTCCTCTTCCTCTTCCTCTTCCTCTTCCTCTTCCTCTTCCTCTTCCTCTTCCTCTTCCTCTTCCTCTTCCTCTTCCTCTTCCTCTTCCTCTTCCTCTTCCTCTTCCTCTTCCTCTTCCTCTTCCTCTTCCTCTTCCTCTTCCTCTTCCTCTTCCTCTTCCTCTTCCTCTTCCTCTTCCTCTTCCTCTTCCTCTTCCTCTTCCTCTTCCTCTTCCTCTTCCTCTTCCTCTTCCTCTTCCTCTTCCTCTTCCTCTTCCTCTTCCTCTTCCTCTTCCTCTTCCTCTTCCTCTTCCTCTTCCTCTTCCTCTTCCTCTTCCTCTTCCTCTTCCTCTTCCTCTTCCTCTTCCTCTTCCTCTTCCTCTTCCTCTTCCTCTTCCTCTTCCTCTTCCTCTTCCTCTTCCTCTTCCTCTTCCTCTTCCTCTTCCTCTTCCTCTTCCTCTTCCTCTTCCTCTTCCTCTTCCTCTTCCTCTTCCTCTTCCTCTTCCTCTTCCTCTTCCTCTTCCTCTTCCTCTTCCTCTTCCTCTTCCTCTTCCTCTTCCTCTTCCTCTTCCTCTTCCTCTTCCTCTTCCTCTTCCTCTTCCTCTTCCTCTTCCTCTTCCTCTTCCTCTTCCTCTTCCTCTTCCTCTTCCTCTTCCTCTTCCTCTTCCTCTTCCTCTTCCTCTTCCTCTTCCTCTTCCTCTTCCTCATCCTCATCCTCCTCCTACCCTCTTCCTTATCCTCATCCTCGTCCTCATCCTAACCTCATACCATTCCTCATATCATCCTCATCCTCATTCAAGTCCTCATCCAATCGTCATCCTCATCCTCTTCCTCATCCTCATTCTACTCATCATCCTATCCTCATCCTCATTCTCGACCTCATCCTATCCTCATCCTCGTCCTAATCGAAATCCTATCCTCATCCTCATTATCGTCCTATTCCTATCGTCATCCTCATCCTCGTCCTCATCCTATTCTCATCCCCGTCCTCATTCACGTCCTCATCCTATCCTCATCCTCCTCCTCATCCTCATTATCTTCCTAATCCTATCCTTATCCTCGTCCTCATCCTATCCTTATCCTCATTCTCGTCCTCATCTTGTCCTCATCCTCATCCTCTTCCTCATCCCCTTCCTCATCCTCATCCTCATTTGATCCTCATCCTCATTCTCGTACTTATCCTATCCTCATCCTCGTCCTCATCCTCGTCCTCATCCTATGCTCTTCCACATCCTCATCCTATCCTCGTCCCCATTCTAGTCCTCATCCTATCCTCTTCCGCTTCCTCGTCCTCATCCTCATCCTCCTCTTCATCCTAACCTCATTCTCATCCTCCTCCTATCCTCATCCTCATCCTCTTCCTCATTCTCGTCCTCATCCTCATTCTCTTCCTTATCC
>NC_032023.1:20693890-20694381 GCF_001865875.1 Lupinus angustifolius
TCCTTATCCTCGTCCTCATCCTATCCTCATCCTCATCCTCTTCCTCATCCTCATTATACTCCTCATCCTATCCTCAACCTATCCTCATCGTCATGCTCATCCTCATCCTATCTTCATCCTCGTCCTCTTCCTATCCTCATCGTCATTCTCATCCTCATCCACATCCTATCCTTGTTCTCGTCCTCATCCTATCCTCATTCTCGTCCTCATCTTCCTCATCCTCATCATCTTCCTCATCCTCATCCTCATCATCAATCTAATGCACATCCTCATCCTATCCTCATCCTAATCCACATCCTATCGACATGCTCATTATCGTCCTAATCCTATCCTCAAGCTTATCCTCGTCCTCATCCTATCCTTATCCTCATTCTCGTCCTCATCCTATCCTCATCCTCATCCTCATCCTCATCCCCATCCTATCCTCATCCTCATCATCCTCCTTATCCCCATCCTATCCTCATCCTATCCTCATCCTCATTCTCATCCTC
>NC_032023.1:20694481-20697026 GCF_001865875.1 Lupinus angustifolius
ATTCTACTCCTCATCCTATCCTCATCTTCATTCTCTTCCTCATCCTATCCTTATCCTCGTCATAATCCACATCCTATCCTATCCTCATCCTCATTATCGTCCTAATCCTATCGTCATCCTCATCCTCGTCCTCATCCTATCCTCATCCTCTTCCTCCTCCTCATTCACGTTCTCATCCTCATCCTCATCCTCGTCCTCATCCTATCCTCATCCTCTTCCTCCTCCTCATTCACGTTCTCATCCTCATCCTCATCCTCGTCCTCATCCTATCCTCATCCTCTTCCTCCTCCTCATTCACGTTCTCATCCTCATCCTCATCCTCGTCCTCATCCTATCCTCATCCTCTTCCTCCTCCTCATTCACGTTCTCATCCTCATCCTCATCCTCGTCCTCATCCTATCCTCATCCTCTTCCTCCTCCTCATTCACGTTCTCATCCTCATCCTCATCCTCGTCCTCATCCTATCCTCATCCTCTTCCTCCTCCTCATTCACGTTCTCATCCTCATCCTCATCCTCGTCCTCATCCTATCCTCATCCTCTTCCTCCTCCTCATTCACGTTCTCATCCTCATCCTCATCCTCGTCCTCATCCTATCCTCATCCTCTTCCTCCTCCTCATTCACGTTCTCATCCTCATCCTCATCCTCGTCCTCATCCTATCCTCATCCTCTTCCTCCTCCTCATTCACGTTCTCATCCTCATCCTCATCCTCGTCCTCATCCTATCCTCATCCTCTTCCTCCTCCTCATTCACGTTCTCATCCTCATCCTCATCCTCGTCCTCATCCTATCCTCATCCTCTTCCTCCTCCTCATTCACGTTCTCATCCTCATCCTCATCCTCGTCCTCATCCTATCCTCATCCTCTTCCTCCTCCTCATTCACGTTCTCATCCTCATCCTCATCCTCGTCCTCATCCTATCCTCATCCTCTTCCTCCTCCTCATTCACGTTCTCATCCTCATCCTCATCCTCGTCCTCATCCTATCCTCATCCTCTTCCTCCTCCTCATTCACGTTCTCATCCTCATCCTCATCCTCGTCCTCATCCTATCCTCATCCTCTTCCTCCTCCTCATTCACGTTCTCATCCTCATCCTCATCCTCGTCCTCATCCTATCCTCATCCTCTTCCTCCTCCTCATTCACGTTCTCATCCTCATCCTCATCCTCGTCCTCATCCTATCCTCATCCTCTTCCTCCTCCTCATTCACGTTCTCATCCTCATCCTCATCCTCGTCCTCATCCTATCCTCATCCTCTTCCTCCTCCTCATTCACGTTCTCATCCTCATCCTCATCCTCGTCCTCATCCTATCCTCATCCTCTTCCTCCTCCTCATTCACGTTCTCATCCTCATCCTCATCCTCGTCCTCATCCTATCCTCATCCTCTTCCTCCTCCTCATTCACGTTCTCATCCTCATCCTCATCCTCGTCCTCATCCTATCCTCATCCTCTTCCTCCTCCTCATTCACGTTCTCATCCTCATCCTCATCCTCGTCCTCATCCTATCCTCATCCTCTTCCTCCTCCTCATTCACGTTCTCATCCTCATCCTCATCCTCGTCCTCATCCTATCCTCATCCTCTTCCTCCTCCTCATTCACGTTCTCATCCTCATCCTCATCCTCGTCCTCATCCTATCCTCATCCTCTTCCTCCTCCTCATTCACGTTCTCATCCTCATCCTCATCCTCGTCCTCATCCTATCCTCATCCTCTTCCTCCTCCTCATTCACGTTCTCATCCTCATCCTCATCCTCGTCCTCATCCTATCCTCATCCTCTTCCTCCTCCTCATTCACGTTCTCATCCTCATCCTCATCCTCGTCCTCATCCTATCCTCATCCTCTTCCTCCTCCTCATTCACGTTCTCATCCTCATCCTCATCCTCGTCCTCATCCTATCCTCATCCTCTTCCTCCTCCTCATTCACGTTCTCATCCTCATCCTCATCCTCGTCCTCATCCTATCCTCATCCTCTTCCTCCTCCTCATTCACGTTCTCATCCTCATCCTCATCCTCGTCCTCATCCTATCCTCATCCTCTTCCTCCTCCTCATTCACGTTCTCATCCTCATCCTCATCCTCGTCCTCATCCTATCCTCATCCTCTTCCTCCTCCTCATTCACGTTCTCATCCTCATCCTCATCCTCGTCCTCATCCTATCCTCATCCTCTTCCTCCTCCTCATTCACGTTCTCATCCTCATCCTCATCCTCGTCCTCATCCTATCCTCATCCTCTTCCTCCTCCTCATTCACGTTCTCATCCTCATCCTCATCCTCGTCCTCATCCTATCCTCATCCTCTTCCTCCTCCTCATTCACGTTCTCATCCTCATCCTCATCCTCGTCCTCATCCTATCCTTATCCTCGTCATAATCCACATCCTATCCTATCCTCATCCTCATCCTCATTCTACTCCTCATCCTCATCCTATCCTCATCCTCTTCCTCCTCCTCATTCACGACCTCATCCTCTTCCTCCTCCTTTCCTTATCACCATCCTCATCCTCATCCTCTTCCACATTCTCATCCTCAACCTATCCTCATCCTCATCC
>NC_032023.1:20697126-20699148 GCF_001865875.1 Lupinus angustifolius
TCCTAATCCTCATCCTCATCCTCATCCTCATTCTCGTTCTCATCCTATCCTAATCCAAATTCTCGTCCTCCTCTTATCCTAATCCTCGTCCTCATCCTCCTCCTCTTCCTCATCCTATCCTCATCCTCATGCTCGTCCTCATCCTATCCTCATCCTCATCCTGATTCTCGTCCTCATCCACATCCTATCCTCATCCTCATCCTGATTCTCGTCCTCATCCACATCCTATCCTCATCCTCATCCTGATTCTCGTCCTCATCCACATCCTATCCTCATCCTCATCCTGATTCTCGTCCTCATCCACATCCTATCCTCATCCTCATCCTGATTCTCGTCCTCATCCACATCCTATCCTCATCCTCATCCTGATTCTCGTCCTCATCCACATCCTATCCTCATCCTCATCCTGATTCTCGTCCTCATCCACATCCTATCCTCATCCTCATCCTGATTCTCGTCCTCATCCACATCCTATCCTCATCCTCATCCTGATTCTCGTCCTCATCCACATCCTATCCTCATCCTCATCCTGATTCTCGTCCTCATCCACATCCTATCCTCATCCTCATCCTGATTCTCGTCCTCATCCACATCCTATCCTCATCCTCATCCTGATTCTCGTCCTCATCCACATCCTATCCTCATCCTCATCCTGATTCTCGTCCTCATCCACATCCTATCCTCATCCTCATCCTGATTCTCGTCCTCATCCACATCCTATCCTCATCCTCATCCTGATTCTCGTCCTCATCCACATCCTATCCTCATCCTCATCCTGATTCTCGTCCTCATCCACATCCTATCCTCATCCTCATCCTGATTCTCGTCCTCATCCACATCCTATCCTCATCCTCATCCTGATTCTCGTCCTCATCCACATCCTATCCTCATCCTCATCCTGATTCTCGTCCTCATCCACATCCTATCCTCATCCTCATCCTGATTCTCGTCCTCATCCACATCCTATCCTCATCCTCATCCTGATTCTCGTCCTCATCCACATCCTATCCTCATCCTCATCCTGATTCTCGTCCTCATCCACATCCTATCCTCATCCTCATCCTGATTCTCGTCCTCATCCACATCCTATCCTCATCCTCATCCTGATTCTCGTCCTCATCCACATCCTATCCTCATCCTCATCCTGATTCTCGTCCTCATCCACATCCTATCCTCATCCTCATCCTGATTCTCGTCCTCATCCACATCCTATCCTCATCCTCATCCTGATTCTCGTCCTCATCCACATCCTATCCTCATCCTCATCCTGATTCTCGTCCTCATCCACATCCTATCCTCATCCTCATCCTGATTCTCGTCCTCATCCACATCCTATCCTCATCCTCATCCTGATTCTCGTCCTCATCCACATCCTATCCTCATCCTCATCCTGATTCTCGTCCTCATCCACATCCTATCCTCATCCTCATCCTGATTCTCGTCCTCATCCACATCCTATCCTCATCCTCATCCTGATTCTCGTCCTCATCCACATCCTATCCTCATCCTCATCCTGATTCTCGTCCTCATCCACATCCTATCCTCATCCTCATCCTGATTCTCGTCCTCATCCACATCCTATCCTCATCCTCATCCTGATTCTCGTCCTCATCCACATCCTATCCTCATCCTCATCCTGATTCTCGTCCTCATCCACATCCTATCCTCATCCTCATCCTGATTCTCGTCCTCATCCACATCCTATCCTCATCCTCATCCTGATTCTCGTCCTCATCCACATCCTATCCTCATCCTCATCCTGATTCTCGTCCTCATCCACATCCTATCCTCATCCTCATTATAGTCTTCATCCTTTCCTCTTCATCCTCATCCTCATCCTCATCCTCCTATTCATCCTATTCTCATCCTGTTCCTCATCCTCATCCTATCCTCATCCTATCCTCGTCCTCATTCTCGTCCTCATCCTATCCTCATCCTAATCTTCTTCCTCTTCCTCATCCTATCCTCCTCCTCATTCTCGTCCTCATCCTATCCTCATCCTCCTCCTCATCCTATCCTCAT
>NC_032023.1:20699248-20700285 GCF_001865875.1 Lupinus angustifolius
CATCCTCCTCCTCATCCTATCCTTAACCTCATCCACATGCTCCTCCTCATCCTATCCTCATTCTATCCTCATCCTCATCCTCGTTCTCATCCCCATCCTCTTCCTCATCCTCATCCTCATCCTCATTCTCGTCCTCATCCTATCCTCGTCCTCATCCTCATCCTATGCTCTTCCTCATCCTCCTCCTTATCCTCATCCTCATCCCCATCTTATCCTTATTCTCGTCCTCATCTTATCCTCATCCTATCCTCATCCTCATCCGTTCCTCATCCTCATCCGTTCCTCATCCTCATCCTATCCTCATTCTCTTCCTCATCCTATCCTCCTCCTTATCGTCATTCTCATCCTCATCTTATCCTCATCCTCATCCTATGCTCTTCCTCATCCTCCTCCTTATCCTCATCCTCATCCTATGCTCTTCCTCATCCTCCTCCTTATCCTCATCCTCATCCTATGCTCTTCCTCATCCTCCTCCTTATCCTCATCCTCATCCTATGCTCTTCCTCATCCTCCTCCTTATCCTCATCCTCATCCTATGCTCTTCCTCATCCTCCTCCTTATCCTCATCCTCATCCTATGCTCTTCCTCATCCTCCTCCTTATCCTCATCCTCATCCGTTCCTCAACCTCATCCTATCCTCATTCTCATCCTCATCCTCATCCTATCCCTCATCCTATACTAATCCTATCCTCATCCTCATCCTATCCTACTCGTTATCATCATCCTCCTCCTATCCTCATCCTCGTCCTCATCCTCATCTTCACCCTCATCCTATTCTTATCGTATCCTCATCCTGATCCTCATCGTCATCCTCATCCTCATCCTCATTCTGTCCTCATCCTCATCCTCATCCTCATCCTCACCCTCATCCTCCTGCTATCCTAATCCTCATCCTCATTCTCGTCCTCATCCTATCCTCATCCTCATCCTCTTCTTCATCCTATCCTCATCCTCATTCTCGTCTTCATTCGATCCTTATCCCCATCCTCTTCCTCTTCCTCATCCTATCCTCATCCTCATCCTCATTCTCGTCCTCA
>NC_032023.1:20700385-20766538 GCF_001865875.1 Lupinus angustifolius
GCTCTCTTGTGCTATTTTTTGATGAGATATTTAGGATGCCACTTTTATTGTTCATTTAACAAGAATGGATCTTGTAAGCTTATAATAATTAAGATTAATATTTCTTTGTTTCTTTCAAGCTTAAAGTGAAGCCATGGCTATGGAAAGTTTAGTTGAATTGTTGACTTTTTTTTATTTTGTCTTTTAAAAAAAATCAAGAAATATAAAATCAACTAACGTTTGTCCATATATAGAGCTTCTGATGCTTGTCAGCATTTTTTCTTAGATTTGTACAATCTCGGGCTCTCATCGGGTTAAAGTCTTATGCATTAGATCACCCTTTTTATATAACATATCGGCAAAACTGCCATAAAATAAAATTAACTTTGAGGTGTATAAATATGGTGCATTTGTTTACATTAATTATAAAAAATGTCTATAGATCTTTTGGTATTCTTGCATCCTGCAAGAACCAATCTTAAATTCAGATGATCAATTTTGCATAAATCATCAATTATAAAATTAATTATGCTTAAATCAAATTCATAAGATCGATAAATCTAAAGATTAGATGACCAACAAAGGGTCTTAGAGAATAGCATAGAATCTCGATCCATTTTGTATACTTAACTATTTACTTTAATATATATTTTCGATTTTCATTACCAAAGTTTAATTTCACCTTTTGGTGGCTTTCAAAATATTCATAAAAGAAGAAAGGTGTCAATTATCTAGTGTGACTAAAGTTTAGTTTAAAAAGCAATTCTCAATTTTCACTATCAAAGTTTAATTTCATATTTTGCTGCCTTTGAAAATATTCATAAAAGGAGGAAGATGTTGGTTATATAAAAGTTTGGATTAAAAATATAATTGGAGATTTTGCTACCATAATTACTTCTTGCTTAACCATTAACAATATAGAAAAAGATGTATGTACCAACAATATATGAGTTTTATACATTATCATTGTATCATCCACTATTTATATTTAATCATTGTTACTGTTCAAAAAAATAATAATTCAAATGAATAGTGAATAACGTAGTGGTTGTATATAAATCTTTATACTGACAATATATAAATATTACAATTAATATGAATAATGTGAATTATGCAGTTGGTAGATAAAGATTATGAAGGTGCAATTGTATTATTTTGGAAAGCATTAAACTCAGGAGATAGAGTGGATAGTGCATTGAAGGATATGGCAGTGGTAATGAAACAATTAGACATATCAGAAGAAGCCATTGAAGCTATTTCTTCATTTAGAGGTCTTTGTTCCAAACAATCTCAAGAGTCCCTTGATAATGTACTAATAGATCTCTATAAGGTACAAATTTCCTTAACCTTTTCTTTTTAAGTTAATAATTCATATTTGTAAGTATATTTTCTAGTCATAGTTTATACATGATAAAACCTAATATATTTTATGCTTTAACTTTTTGTTTGCTATGTTTTGAGTTAGTTTTTCAATGTTAGTCCATTTACTTTAAGTTGTTAGAAACTCTGAAATTATACCAATACATGAAAATGAAAACATTAATCACTTAATATGCTATATTAATTTAAGGTTAACTAATTGAAAATGTGTCTTATATATACTCTAATCTTTTGATTAACTCTACCTTAATTTTAATTTCTTGTATGATAGAAATGTGGGAAAATAGATGAGCAAATAGATTTGCTGAAGCAAAAGCTAAAATTGATTTATCAAGGTGAGGCCTTCAATGGAAAACTCACAAAGACAGCAAGGTCTCATGGCAAAAAGTTCCAAGTTTCTATTAAGCAGGAAACTTCTAGATTACTGGTATTTAATCTTAACTCATAATATTCTTTTTTATATATATCAAGAATTAAAGATTAATCACTTTTGACACCAAAAAAATCATTGAGTTATATCTTTTTTAAGGTTGGATGTCCACTTCACTAGATTAAGAGTAAATACCCCAGTTAACTAAAAATATGATTTTTTTTTTATTGAGAAAAATATATGCACATAGTATGTGGGTTTTATATATTGTCAATTTATCATTCATCATTTATATTTAATTATCATTGACTATTCAACAAAAATAATATAAACGAATAATAAATAATGTAATAAATATTGCACTCTTCTTTATTTGTCTATGTTGTTGGTTAAGAGAATGAAAAATATTTCATTTGACATCACACTTAAATCTCCTTTACTTCTTTAAGAGTGAATGGTTAGGTAAAAAGTAATGTCAAACAAAAAGAAGAGTCTGAAAAGTTTGTAATAAATTAAAAATCACATTTAAAACTTAAAAAGCTAATTAGATAGAACAAAAGCTATACATGCCACTACTAAGGTTAGTAATTTAAATATGACCCATTATTGTAAAATACATTCATATGCAAAAAAGCTGATTATTTTCTAGTTTATCTACATCACTTTTTGGTTGTGGTTAATGATTTTTTATTTCTTTTAAAATATTAATAACTAACAGAGAAAAAGATATATGAACTGACAATGTACAAGATTTATACATTGTCATTGAGTCATCTACCATTGATGTTTAATTATTGCTGACTTTTCAAAAAAAGTAATTTAAACGAAGGGTAGATGATAGTGTGCATGTGTATAAATCTTTACACCGTCAGTGTACAGATTTTACACTCTGACTAATAAGCACCTGATTTTGCAGGGAAACTTGGGTTGGGCCTACATGCAAAAGATGAACTACATGATGGCTGAAGCAGTATATAGAAAAGCCCAAATGATTGATCCAGATTGTAACAAGGCTTGTAACTTGGGCCTATGTCTAATAAGACAAGCCCGGTATGAAGAGGCCCAATTGATTCTTGAAGAAGTATTAAAAGGCAAACTTCCGGGCTTTGATGATTCTAAGTCAATGAAACGGGCCCAAGAACTCTTAAAAGAGTTAAGATCAATGATTCCTGAACAATATTTATCAGATTTTTTGGGCCTGGATGATGAATTAATCAAAGGGCTTGAACAATTGGTGAATGAATGGAGCCCAGTTAGATCAAAGAGGCTTCCAATTTTTGAGGAGATTTCTTCATTCAGAGATCAATTAGCATGTTAAGTTTGTACCATATTATGTGTATATATATATTTATAGCTTTGTTGTGCCTTTGGTTATATTGGTCTATTTCTTTTGCTTGGGGTTGGTTTTAGTTTAGGTGTGTGTCAAGAACTTGCTTCATTTTCTTTTTGTTACTATTTTTCATGCACTGGATTTTGTTTATTGTTAATGTTTTAGAAGATTGGTGGGTAGAACATATAGTGGGAACTTAAATAGTATGATGATAATTGGGACTAAAGCAATGACCCTTGCTTTTGATGTAAACTCCTAAGAAATAAAAGTTATTTGGAAAACACTATCTGTGTGACGCTTCAATTTAATTCGATTTTTGGTGCAATTCATGAACCAAATAAGATAAATATGGTTCAGGTTGATTGGGTTAATGTTAAAATTTTATGTAATAGCTGAATCAATTATAAACAGTTTGGTTCGATTCGATTTCACATATTATTGTTTTTTTTTTAAATCATGTATTGCTTTAAATTATATTTCATAAGCGATTGATATGATTGTCATACCAAAAAAAAACTTAGAGTTGGGATCCACTTATTCCAATAGTAAGTTTTTTAAATTTACTCTTCATCCTAGCTATCAATTCTAGGGATATCTAATGGTTTAGATCTACTCATTAATTTAAATCATTTGATTTCCCTAGAATTGATGGCGAGAATGAGAAATAACTTTAAAAACTTACTCTTAGATAAGTGGATCCTCCAAGAAAAAAAGGAAATTATTGGGATGAAAACTAATATTCACTAAAAAAAAACCTTATATTTGGTGTATGCATTCATGCCTTTTTGTAAGTGAGAAGTGAATATAAATATGCATATAATAGACAACTATATATATAATTGAATGAAAAGATAAATATTAAAATGAAATAATATTGAATGACAATTTGATTATGTATCTAAAAGTTAATATGAATAATGCAATTTAAACAAAGTCCATTGTATGAAAGCAACTTGTTTTCAATTATAATGTATCCAAATATAAATTCAGGTCATGAAACTTAATTTTACTTTCCTAACTTAGTTATAGAAAACTATGTTCCGCATCTTCTTATGCTTTGCTCTTTACTACAAAATTGGATCATTTATGTTACCTCCAATACACTCATTTTCTATTTGGTTGGAGAGAATTAATAAAGAAAGAGAGAGTTGTAGGAGAAAAAATCTGTCTTTCATTTGGTAGGAGAGAATATGGAGAGAAAGAAAATAAAAGTTGTGGGACCCACTAACTTTTTGTTTCTTCTCTAATGTGAGAAGAAATGGTAAATGAAGAAGGTTTTTTTGGCATTTACAATAATGCACTTAACTTTATCAAATACTCGTTATTATTTAAAGGGTAAAATTGTCATTTTTGTAAAAATACATTTTCTTTCCTTTCTAATTCTTTCACATTTTTTTCTACCAAACAACTTTTACAATCAACTCATTTTCTCATTTCTTTCTTTCTACTCATACTCTTTCTTTTTATCTTCTCTTATCTTATTTTTTCTCTAAACCAAACAAAGCTAAGAGATTGTGACATATAACCTTAAAAAATTAACACTCAGATTATAAATTATTTTTAAATAAATAACATAAATAATATAATCAACTTGTGTTTGACATTTCAAAACTGGATCATTCAAAATGGAGAGAATCTTAGTCTCCTTATTATTTCTACCCAACTATTAAAAAATATAATTTAATTAAAAATATTATAATAACAGAAATTAATATTTTCACATTATTAAATTTGATAGATCCACATAATTAGTGTGGAATTCAAGGTTTGTACAATAAAAGTAGATGTGGACGGTGACAATATTTCACTATTCTCACAAAGGCGGGCTTATGGATTTTGGTCAAAACTAAGAGGTTGAATCATCATTTGTCACTTCTATATGTGCCCCCAAAGAACAAGAGAGAAGGAGAAGAATTTTTGACATATTCTTTTGGTATAATTATTTTTTACTCTATATGAAAGAAATTAATACAATTTTTCATATGTAATTATTCATTTCAATAAGGGTTTATTCATATGAATCAAATATTTTGATAAAATATTTATTTATTAGACAAATTAATATAAATCTTGAAATAATTAAGTTATAATGGAAGGTTTTTATGGATTTCAAAACTACCATGAATACTAAAAAAAATTTGATTTAATAGTATAATATATTATTGGATTCTTAAATTGACTAAAATGTCAAAAATTCTATTTATATGAATAACACTTTCTCATTTATATGATTATTTTTCTACTACCAAGAGTATTTCCTCACTTTTTGGTTAAAGAACTAATCTCTTTCATGGTTCATGTCTCCTCTCTCAATAATTGTCGCTCCCATAAATCAAACTCTCAACCTTACGTGAAGCTTTATACCACTATATTAATACCTTACTATTTTATGGAGGAGGATTGAATACTCTTATTAAACACTACAGAAAACATGGATGAGGATCACATGTCCTATTGTGGTATTCTCGTCCAATCAGAGAATCTTATTTAATTAAAATTCTATAAAATTTGATTGACTTAGTACATCGAAACAAAATTTTATTTGGATCAGAGGATGCTTTTCCTAGAAAATATAAGATAAATCTGGTATCTACCAAAGAACATGTCATATAACCATAATCTCATTCTCTCTCTTTCTCATTCCTGAACGGCGGAACCATACCTTCTTCATTGAAATTCTAACACCACTTTTCTTCTTCTTCACCACACTCCTCGGTACTATCTCTTTCTTCTTCTCCTCTTCCTTTTATTCATTATATTCATTCTTTCTTTCTTCTCTTATTCATCACTTATCAATTCTATGTTATATACATATATATATATATATATATATATATATCTCCGTCCGTTTTTTCTTAGTAACCAAATTACCAAACAAAGGAGTTGCGTTCTGAGAATGTAACAAACGATGAACACAAGTAACGAAGGAATGCATAGAATAAGAAGTGAAGCAGTAGAAGAGTAAAGTGAGTGCCTGTAGCAGAAATAGGAAGGTGAGAAACCCTAAGCGAAGAAGCTCCATTTCAGAAGGGAATAGGAAAGAAAGAAAAGAAAAGAAAAACTCCTGTTGTAATAAGCAGTGTGAATGAGAGTCAAAAGGACACTATTTATAGGGATATTGTTCCTCGGTAAAGATCGGCTGTCTCATTTTCTATGTTTTATTGTGTCTCGAACTAATTAAAAGTTGATATTTATATGAAAAGAAAAATATACAATAACATTTTTATATCATATAATTAAAATTTGAAGACAGCTGATTCTGGTTCATGGTTCATGGTTCATCTCCAACTTATGAGTGAGACCAATCTTCTCTTCTTTGTCACGTTGCTATCATTGCTAATTTCAATTTTTGAGTTAAGACTATTCAATATTTTTTCACCACGTCAACTAATCATATTTGACTTCACTTCATTCTTCTACAATAATCAATAATATAATATTTTTAGTTAACATTAATGTCAGATAAGATAAAGATTGTTGAAAATGTGGTGGTAACTTTGTAAATATAAAAAGGTGGTATGAGTCAAATATGTCTTTTAAAAAATTTAAAAACGAAAATCAAAGCTATTAAATAGAACTCAAAACAAAGTTTCTCTTTGCACCGTGACTCATTTAAAGTGTAGGGTGTAGATTAGAGTTTAATGTGCAATAATTATGATCATTGATTTAAAAAAAATCAGTAATAATTATAACAACTACATAATTTTCTATAAATATGCAGATATATTATCTTGTTCAGAATTGTTATTTTCATAAATGTGCATTTTTTTATTTTGTAGTGCAACATTGCAACCCATGGTTTACAAGTATTTATAAAATGGAAGGTAAGTTAACTAACTAACCTAACAAAACAAAACTAAATATAATTAACTCCAAAGTTTAACTCAAATAAACTAATATTAATTGCTCTTAACAAATGATATAATGTACACTTATGTTCATTCAATGTTGCGTATAATTCGCACCGATTGTTATGAAAGTGATGAATCCATTACTTGACGTAAGAAACATTGAACTTAAATACAAAAATGAAGTTATGGTGTTCATTATTATTAGGGGAGCATATATGTTGTCCTATACTTTTTGTCATTTCATGTGTTATTAGTTTGTAATTGGTCAGAAAAATACTTAACAATTAAATTTTAATTTCAATATATTTTTTATGACAAATCACAAACTCATGACACATAGAGTGACACAAACTATGGGACAGCAGATATGTACCGATTATTAGACCATTTAGCTTACTGGCACCGTTATTGGCTCAGTTGTCAGGAGAAGGTGTTGGGTCAACTTTAAACATATGCATAATTGATGTTATAACAAGTTTATGGATTATTTCTAAAATTCTGTTATATATCATTTTGGTAAACTACTCATAGTTATTCATAATTTTAATGATGTTTTCATCTCTCTTTTTAATTCACATGAAATTACCCAAGATGGTGTTATAAGAATAGGAGAGTATAATATTGTGAGAAATGTATGATGATGATGATGCATAATTAAAGTGGTGAATGAGTTGAGGCAAGGTCATTGATCATTCATCTCCTCATGCATTTCCAAATTATTGTTCCAATGTTTTCATGGGCTAATTTTAAAACAATTAAGCGGTAAATGAAAAACATATGGGGTGCTCCAATTTATTATTAACACAAAAGTAAGCAAGAATTATTGCTACGGAGACCTGGATCTCATGTACTCATTGGTGTCCCCTAATGGTGTAACAATTCAATTAAAATGTATTATTAAATTGATTTTTTTTTGTAAAAAACATAAATTAATATTTTATATTATTTTGAGAAATGTAATTAGTCGGAGAATTCATTTAAAAAGAAAAATTATAAAAACAGAAATTAATATTTTAATATTATTTTGTGATGTTTGATTGGTCCAGGACAGGAAGACAAGAAAATTGTGGAACAAATGGTCATTGTCCGAGACATGTGGTTATAGTCTTTTTGGGATATATGATGTTTTTGTGCTACTAGGATTTATAAAGTACCATGAAAAGAGAGATACTAAACGCCAAATAAGAAGTCAAGATGGATTAAAAAAGTTAATAAATGATTTATGATCAAAATGAATACTTATTTGAAAAAGTATGTTATGAGAAGAATTATAAAGTATAATATTTAGTAATAAACGAACATGTTGTGAAGGGCGAGGCAAGAAGCAGTTTATGAGAAAACACAAAGATGAAATGAATTGTATTGATAAAGTGATTAGTGGAGTGATACTTTCGGCTTTTTCAATCACACCTTCATTATCGTTTTCTCATGCGCATATATAAATATATGCGTGCATGTTAAGCAAATAACTCTATAGTTTCTTGTACATAGACCAATGCCTCACGTATTTCTCTTGTATAAAATTGTTGAGTTTGATAACTATAGCTTATCTTTAATTTATTTGGACATATGTCTTTTCGTAAATCAATGTAATCATCTTAATTTAAATCCATAATTAATTGTTTTAACACGTATATATTCTATCCAATTTTATGTGAACAACTTGCATGCATGCATTCATTCTGAATAAAATTTAGAATTTATGTCATACTTCAAGAATTAGCAAAATTAAGCACTTCTTAAGAAATAAAATATATATATTTAGTTTTTTACGAAAAAATATAAATAATGTATATTAAAAATTCAAAAAATATTGATTCAAATGTTTTAGTTTTATGTTCTTAACATGTCCCTTTAATATATTTTTGGTAGTACTAAAGGTGTCTCCTATCTTTTTGGGTAAATAATTTCTTAACAAGTTCCTTTAATACAATGTTTATTAATAGTAGCTTTTAACTTAAATAATAAATTAGTTATATATGAGCAAGGACATGTGCTTAGTTGTATACATGTTTTTTTTATGAGATAGTTGTATAAATGTTTATCATTACATCACGGGACCAGGGAACTGAATATATAAAGAATGGATTTAAAGATAGCCAAAGTAAATACCAAGATAATGAGAAATTATGGTGAAGCTAGCCTGCATAGGTAAATATAAATATTGGTGTGTAAGATAAGATCCACATTTTACTAAAAGAATAAGAGTTTAAAATTTATGTTCATTTAATCTAAAGTTTTTTATATTGTTAGTACATCATTCACTATTAAATCTGAATATATGAATAGTGAATAATTTATTGATAATGTAAATATACATTATCAGACAGTATACACATATTAAATCAGAATAATAAAGAGAGGGATTGTGAAAGCAGGCAATTGAATCATTAAATGGTGTGTTGTTAGAAGTTGAGAAATGAGAGATAGGTAAGTGGGATTAATGATGGGAAAGTGTGGATGGAGAAGAGAATGTAGATGTAGGACCTTTACACCCCAAACCAATTCACATTGTGTGGCTAGTAATCATGAGTGATGAGTAACTAAACTATGAGTGGTAGGATTAGTGAACTCAATTTTAAATAGATAAAGGTGTTTGGTGTTGGGCAAGGGTAAGTAATGAATAGGTGGCTAAATTCATAAGTAGGTATATATACATATATATCTTTATCGGAATTGTTGGGGTGAGTCTCAACCCTCAACTTCATTCACCCTACCATTAAACCACCTTATAACTTCTATTTTTTGTTCATGGTAGGACTCGAACTCATAACCTTCTATTGTTGTGGGTGGGCCTCAATATTCAACCTCATTCACCCTAACATCAAACCACCTTATAACTCCCATTTTTTGTTGATGGTGGGACTCGAACTCACAACTTTTTGCGCTCCATTATTATATGAATATGAGGTTATTATGGGTGGAACTAGAGGCCTCGATCATGGCATGGCAAATCAGCACATCCACACTATAAAAAAGATTCGATAACACTTTCCCTAATCCCAATCCTAATAGTATAATACTACTATCTCCAATCCCAACCTAATGCTATGGTGAATAAGTATTGAAAGGGGACCATTGCCACTTACATTTGTACCTTGCTTTACTATAATAATAACAACTAATGAGGGGATTATTAGAACCCTCTTACCATTGCTAATTCTAAATAGTATCTTCATCCATTGTTCTTATACTATTCTTATATCAGGTCACTTATATTAAGAATAAGTTTTTTATATTTACTCATAAAATTAATGACTAAGATGAAAAGTAAATTTAAAAAATTTACTTTTAGGATAAATGGATCCATATTCTCTTATATATTGAAATAAAAATATTATTTTTTATTTTTATGGTGGGATTCTTATTTTTTAAGAATATTACTTGTACAATAACATTTGTATGTATATTCTTAGAAAACTTGGGTCCCAAAAGTAGAAATGAGAAAATAAAAATCATTTATTATTATAAAATATGTAAGTATGAGTAGGGATGGCAAAAAAACCCGTACCCACGGGTAAAATCCGTACGGGCACGGGTACGGGTCACAAACGAGTACCCGCGGGTATTGGTTTTTAAAAATACCCGTAGTACATACGGGCAGGTACGGGTATTATAGTACCCGTACCCGCGGGTACCCGTTATTTATGTGATTAATATATTATATTTAATTAAAATAAAAAATATATTATTCTAACATTTATTACACTATGTATATTTTTTCTTTTTACTTTGTTTACATATTTATTGAGTTTGATGGTGAAACACCCTACAAATATTATTACATGTGTAAAAAGACACATGTTTTACAAAGAAAATATATATTTTTTGCTAAAAAAAATGAGAACAAAAAATCACACAAATAAAAACCACCAATAAATTTAGCATTTTTGCCAAATATTCAACGAAAAGGTACAAAAATAATTAAGTTTCATTTTATTTAAAACTCAATTTAAGTAAAAATTTAAAAAATTATTTATATTAGAGAAACCCGCGGGTTATAATGGAGGAAACCCGCGGGTACCCGTTGTACCCGCGGGTACCCAGAAATACCCGCTCACGGGTACCCGTACGGGTACGGGCGGGTATGGGTATTACTCTTCTATTTTAAAATGGGTAGCGGGTAGCTACTACCCGTGCCCGCCCGTGCCCGTTGCCATCCCTAAGTATGAGTAAGTTGTGTAACTCATATAAGAATAAGAATAGTAATTGTGAAATTTTTTAGATGTTATTCTTAATTTATAAAAATATGTAATAAATTATAAAATAATATGTACGACTCAAACAAAAATGTAAATGACATTCTCATATGAAAATGCTTCAAAGATCTTCAATTTCATGATCTCATGTGATAAAATAAAAATACAAACTCATCTAAGATCCATGTTCTTATAGTTTTTTCCTTTTATATACTTAAAAGAGCATTGATATGATATTTTTCCTCAGCCAAATTATTGGACATATATATTTTTCAAATTAATCCTAAGATTTTTCAAATGACAATTAATTTACTATTTTGGACAGATTTTAATTTTTATCAAACTAATTTAACCGTTGTTATTACAGCTTGAAGAATTTTCTATTTAGGCATAAAAACATAACGTGTAAAATAATTTTGTCGCAGAATAGGGAGATAATATCATTGAAGTTAAGAGATATATAATATTCTTAGAAAAACAATGAATTATAATGCAAATTTGTAGACCGTAAATGACCAAGTTTCCGTTTATCTGAATCCCATCCAGTGATGAGAAAGCACCACCAACCAACTACCCAAATAAATACTCATACACTATGTATATTATTTAAATCAGTAATTAAGTAAAAGTGGAGCAGAAATATTGTCTTAAATTATGTATTATTTTATATATATTTAATGTAATTTGCTAAAAAATTATTTAAATTTTAATTTCAATATTTTTTTAGTCATTTATAATATATGAAGTGAGACGATCAAAATGTGATCCTAAATGGACAACAAGTAATGCTATTTTGGGAGACACGTGTTGACACAGACTAGAACCTTGTTATATTATAATAATAATAACGCAACACTAAGTTGGAAAAGTACCCAATACCAAGGGCACTAACTTGATCAACCAAACTTTGTTATGGCCTACAAAACTCCAAACTTTCTACTGATAAATGGAGCACAAACAACTACTACAACCCGCTCTGGTTAATGGCCCCATTTACAACATTCATATTACTTATTTAGTCTCATTTTAATTATTATTTTAACTCATGAAATTAATGTAATTATTATTAAAGAAGTTGACAATTTACTCACTTCTATGGTTAGGATGGTGTGGAAGGGAAATAGGTAGTGTTTCTCATGTCCATATTCATATTCATATATATATATATATATATTTTTTTTTGCTGGTATTATTAAGAATATTTCCTACATTTTTAGGTAATGAATTAATCAATTTGAAGGTTTGTATCTGTCACTTCCAACAAACGTCGCTTCCAAGATTCGCTCAACCTTAGAATTCATTAAGACCTTATACTACTAGATCAACGTCTTATTAGTTATCCACACCTATTTGTGTATAACACTAATTAAAAAGGGATCATTCTCACTTACATATTTCCCTCTTCTTATTCTCTTCCCTCCACCAAATGGAACATAAAAAGGGTCAGACTTTTCTAAGATAACCAACAATATGTGTTGAACCAATTTTATTTTCACCTCTTCATTCATTTGATAATAATTTATGCACTGGCGTTCTTACCAGTTTAATGCAACATAGCAGTTACTGAAATTTATTTGTACGTGCAACTGAACTTATTATTAAAACTTGTGATATGTGTAATCTTAGAATAAGATCGCCTCCTACTGTACAAACAAATGATTAGTGTTAGTGAAATTAAGCAGCATGCATATTCTACGATAAATTAATCTTCTATAGTAAGCAGTGCAAGTGAATCATAAATCAAAACAAACTACATACTAAACAGAATTCAAACACAATTTCATGAAGCTGTTGAATTGGGCATAAATAGCAGTATAGCACTATGAAGTAATAGGATATGCTAAGCAAAATGATCCAAGATGGTGAATATAGGAATAGGATATGCTAAGCAACGCCATAGAACACAAATTGAAATACTATAAGAATCATAACTACTGCAATGACAATAAATTTATCTTCACTTTTGCTATGCCAATAATTTTAACTAAAGCAATAACACTTTCAAACTTTCATATTAAGTCAGTAGCTTACACCATTCATACTAACAAGGATTTATGTACTCAAAACCATACCCAGAAATTGAACTAAATCTAGAATCTGATACCTGTGAAAATTAATTTCTGTCTACTTACGAAGTTGGTTGCAGGGATGGGCTGGGCACACCATGTCTATGAACATCATGTGTATTACACTGAGAAGCTAGGTACTCTAGTGCAACAACAATATCAGCAATGAGTGGACGAACTTTCGGTTGCTCCTGGAGACACATTGCAGTTATAGCAATTGCCTGATGCAAACAGCGCACAGGGAAGTTTCCACCCAAAAGAGGGTCAACCATTTGCGTAAACTTTCGACGGTCGCTAAAGAATGGACGAGACTGGAAACCAAAATAACAAGTGTGAGAAGTAGTTTTACACGTGAAGACAAAGATATAGCCATCAACCTTTTTTATCATTTCCCATATAAAACAATATGTGTCTCATTATGTTGGTGGAAGAAGGAATATATAAGAAACTGCTTGTATTTAAAACAATGACAAATACACTTCAAGGGAAATTTCTCATAAAAAACTAAATACTTACCCATGAAACTAAGTTTTGCTCCCCTGGTCTTCTACTTCCGTCGATTGCCCTACGTCCGGTGATCAACTCCAACAAAACCACACCAAAGCTGTAGATATCAGATTTGAGAGTTAATTTACCACTCATGGCATACTCTGGCGCACAGTAGCCATATGTTCCCATCACTCTGGTTGAAACATGGGTCTTGTCTCCAACAGGTCCAAGTTTGGCAAGCCCAAAATCTGACAGTTTTGGGTTGAACTCATTATCTAATAAGATGTTCGCTGGTTTCAAGTCTCGATAAATAACAGGTGGATCAGCTTTACAATGGAGATACTCAAGGCCCCGAGCAGCCCCAGCAGCAATCTTCATCCGAACACTCCAACTTAATGGCTCTTTTCCTGGGTTAAGATCTGAAATAAGAAATAAGTTATAATCTAGTTGATGTTTATTCCAATTACTTCTATATTCTGGTGCACAGTCACATGCTGCTCCAGTAACTTCTATATTCCAATTAATATTTAGTTGCCATAATTTTCTTTTGGAGATTTGGACAAAAACTATTCACTCTACATAGATATACTCCATTTTTTAAGCATGCGGTTAATGGGAACAGGATGTCAACATAAAACACAAGAATATATACCCAAACACATGAAAATAAACTTGGAAGACAAACACAAATGGCCTCAATTTTTTCAGTAAGCAAATGTGCAGGGTGCATAGTTGCAGACTCTTGATAAACAAAGATTATCAATCAAATCTCTGAATGCTCAGAAATTAAAGATGCATATCCAGATACCAGATTTATATTCATATTACTTCCTAATGCTGGGTTTCAATTTAGGTTCAGTATTATCCAAGAACTACAGGACCACGAAAAAAGGAATGTAGCTGGTCAAGCTACATCTTTGATGCTGCTAAACGAAATACAAAGGGAAAACAAATTCTGCATGCTAAACTATCCAAAGCAATGAATCATAGCTTCTAAAACCTTGAGTTGTGCAACTACTCATTAAATTAGCGGAAGTAGGAGAGGAATAGCAATTTATAAGGTTACCAAAAAGATGATTTTCGAGTGATCCCATAGGCATGTATTCGTAAACCAAAAGCCTTTGATCTCCATCAGTACAGTAGCCAATTAACTTAACAAGATTAGAATGATGGAGTAGGCTTAACATGAGAACCTCCATCACAAATTCCTGAAAACCTTGATGACCATCAAGACTTAATTGTTTTATGGCAACAACCTGTACAACAAAGACAATTCAAACATCAAACAACCATAGTCAAATGTTATTGTGATCGGTCGGAATAAACCGAAGAGAAAAGTAGAACATGCCTCCCCAGTAGAGATACGACCCTTATAAACCCTTCCAAAACCACCTTCCCCAATCAAGTTCACTTCTTTAAAACCTCTTGTTGCTTCAGCCAATTCCCTGAATCCAAAACTAGCTGCTGCTGTGCTTCTCTTCCTATTGTTCACGTTCTTCCCTTTCCCATTTGCGTATTCCTTCTCCCTTTTACCCTCTACACCAAATCACAACACTTTTAAACTTCAACTATAAATAGAACCTAACTACTTTCAATGTATATGTATATAATATAATATAATAATAATAAGATTTAATATGTATACACACTATAAGAGTGTTTTTTACATTGTCAACAAATTATCCACGATTAATTAATCACCATTGACTCTCAAACAAAAGTAAAGTAATACAAATCAATGACGAATGATATGTTGTCAGCGTAAAATATACACTGTCAATGCACAGATTTTAAATATACATTGAGATAGGTTTCCAGAACCCTTACCAGTGGAAGCAACGTTCACTCCTCCAGTTCCTGAAAACTCGCATCTTTTAATTATCGAAAATTAAAAATATATATATAATGATTGAGAGTGAAATTGAGGGAAAACCTGAAGAAGAAGCAGATCGTGATGCACTGTGAATTTGGACTTTACTAACATCTTTACGACCAGAAAATATGCAAGAGAAGCAACTCATCTCACTCAATTCTTCTTCTTCAATGAAGGTGTTCAAAACTAAAATATCTTCAAAATTTCTTTACATAGGATAATTATTAATTCATTATTTAATTATTCTAACTAAAAATATGACGTGTCAGCGTTGAATACAATCTCAATTTCTCTTTTTCCTAGGTTCCTATCCAATAACTCTCACTTCCACATTTTCTGCTTCTTTTTATTTTATGTCATAAATATATGTAACACGTTAACAACTTTGATGGTAACAATACCCTATAATATATAAACAGTTTTTTGTTTTAATTATTGTTTTTTTAGCATATAAGTAACTTCACATTTCAATTTACCACCAATGTTAGCAAATGCTAATAGAGTAAGAACTTTAAAAAATAGAAAAGTATTCTCTTCGAAAAATGCACAATTTAATGAAGGGTTGAAAATATTATTTCAAATAAATTTTCCTGTTTTTTTGGAATTCGTAAAAGTAAAATAAATAATTGGGGTTTTGACCATTCCGGTCTTTGACCACGTAAGTACTAGTTTTCTTTACTGTGGCATGTATGAAAATTATCAAATATATTATATCATAATGGAATTTTATAAAAATTCAACCATATTGTCCAATATTAGTTTTTTCCAATATTAGTTTATGTGGTCTCATTTGTTTTAAAAGTATTTCCAATCTTACTATATTGTCCATGTTTAAGAGTTAGATAGATATTAACCAACATTGATTACACTTTGATCTTGGGATTTATTAATTGTGATATTAAATAATACAACTACTAAAATTGTTTTTTATGAGGTTTCTTTCCTTATAACAATGGTCATTCTTACTACTCATAGGAAAACTATTTAACCAAACCTTATTATAGTTAATCTGTTTCCTTTCTTGTACTCCAAATTTTAATGAGTTGCGTAAAATCAAACAGAACTTACACTTGTACCTTATTATTATAGTTAGTTTCCTCACAATTATAGTTTGTTAATTTCCTCACTATTATTTCAACAAACCTTATTATAGTTAGTTTTCTCACAATTATAGTATGTTAATAAAAAATCTAATAAACAATCTAATGTCCTCCGTGGTTGCCTCTTATCCATTGCTTAGGAAATAAACACACAAACCAATTAATATATTTAATATCTATAAGATTTCTAATATGTATATTTTCACTAATTTCTAGGTTAATTTTATATTATCTGCAAAAGTGGATAGTAAAAGGTATATAATACTTTTCATACCAAAAGTGGATAGTCAAATGATTATAGAATGCTGAACATTGAATGTTAAAAACTTTACATATGTTTGTGCAACTAACATAAGTTGCAGTCCAATGGCCAAGTTGAGCTATTGACTATAGCTAACTTCCATCACTATCATTTTTACTATAATTTTGGTACATTGAAAATGCAGCCTCCTAAGTAATGGAGGAATAAAAATGACTCAGTCAATGATGGAATAGTTAATATCAAACATCACACCCAAGTCTTTAAAAGACTTGGACTGATGCAAACTAAACTATAAGCATGTTGGCATAGCCAGCCTCCATCATGAAGTCAAAAACAAAAATAATATAACTCTACTGAAAGATTCTGAAATCAAATTAAGAGAAAAAAAAGTATATTGTCATAGTTGCAATGCCAAATTTGGCTGCAGCTGAGAGCCAGTCTCCACACTAGAACCACCTGAATTTGTTGCTACAATGTTCCCGTTGAAGTCATTAGCAAGTGAAAAAGAATTCTGTTTAGCGGGAACTTCCATTCCTGACCAAGATGATTTACCAGCAAGTACTTGAGACAAACTTTGTGACTCAAATCCAGATTCCCGGGCCAATAAATTACTGGAATCTAGCTGAGTTAGCTTGTTTAAGAACTGGCCTCTAAGTGGTGCATTAATATTTGCAGGCGCCATGTGACTGTTAATGGAATCCATGTCATATAATTGAGGAACATTCCCAGAACTGGTTGATCCAGTTAAGTCAGAGAGTCTTATCATCTTCATTTGAGGTGAAAAATTAGACCCTGGCCGACAATTTGAACCAAAATCATCAGAGTGCACCATGGACTCCTGTTGCATCCTCAAAGGAACCATGGGTTCAATACCAGCACCAACATTTTTGACCAGATTCAAATCATTTTGGTAATTCAATTCTCTATTCATTACCATGTCTCCACTTTGCAAGAATGATCTGTTTACAACAGGGAATGATCCAGACGGAGAAGGAAGTCTGCTTTTATAATCCTCTGGTACACGAGGGTCTGAATTTCTCTCCTCATCACAAGGTGGGAGGTGTTGCTTCTGTGACACGTCATCTTCAGCTACCCATCCAGGACCAAATTCATGTCCTGGTGGCAAAACACTGCTGATTTTCCTTGCAGCAATCTTCCAAGCAACCGGACCAAGATCTGCAGCAAAATGGGACAGGCTTCTGGCATAGCCATGCTTCACATGTAAACCAACCTGATTTAAAAAGAATGGAATCAAATTTTGTAACGAAGAAAAAACCATTAGAACTGTTTGAGCATGAGATACACACCCAACCAGAGACTATAAAACATTTTCAAACTATCATGATTCATAGAAGACATTTGCCTAACTTGCTTCTAGGTTGGAATTCTGTGGTCGGGGAAAAGTAAAAAATGAGAGAAGGAAAAATAGAAATTCATACCGCAAGTAGCTGCTTGAATTCATTTTCAACTGTGGCCACTAATGGTGGTTCATTTCTTAATGTGACTAGATGGTTGTAAGTATCACGCCTGGTCTCATCAACCACAGACTGCTTCTTTCCATACCTTAACACAGCTTTTAAAACAGAAGCTGAAAGCAAAAACATGTCAATAAAGGAATCATTTCAATAAACTTTGTATTTGTTAGCCTATGGTTGAAACCAGAAGGAAATGCAGAAAAACATTAGGAAGGTATAGATATAGATATTGACCTGGAAATTCATTCTCCCAATCATACGACCAGCTCGTATAAGCTCCACTGTTTAAATTGCTGTGGGAGGCCCTAGCTGATGAATCTGCAGGCTGAAACCTGCTTAGTGCTTTTCTTAGGTTATAACCATAGGAACCACTGGCTATATCTCCACCAGAAGCAAGAGTCGCATCAGAGGAAGATTCAGGAGCAACACGGTCTGAAGGAGACATGGCCAGCGACTTGCTTATGTTCTTGCCTGGTGGCCTTCCTCTCTGCACAATCTTGTTTTGTGGTTTGGGTTGCGGTTCACTATCACTATCACTCTCTTGTCTTAAATTCTCAAAGTCCTTCTTCGCTATTTCTTGCATGGCCCGGGCCTAAGAAAAAGAGCAGTCTTTAACATACAACAGACTCAACCAATATCTAAAAAGGAATAAAAACAATACAGAATTTGACTTCAAACTTCACCATACCTGTCGGTGGTAAATAGTATCTGGAGAATTATATTGCATCGCATTAGAGCATATCAGGAACACATCGTTCTGCATGAATGAAGCAACAGAGTTTCAAATTTGTATCAGACCAAGGAGAAATGTGTTACTTCAAATTTAAACAGTAGCACATAAAATCTAAACTCTCCAACAAGACAGTCTAAACTACCAAAATGCAACATTAGATTAATAAGTAAAAAACTTCCACAAGAGCCAGAATTGTAGATTTCAACAAAATTTAACCATCAGTGAATTTTGGCTGATGAAAGATTGCATTTTTTCATAAATGTAAGTGATCATGTGGCTTACTCGTGGAGAATCATGAAATTGGCATTTCATGCAACATAATTTTGAAGAGGTGGTTTTACAAAGAGGTAAAAATTGCAGCACCAACCTCAAATTGTTCTAAGTTGGCATAAAGTGCCTCATCCAACTTGTTCCTCACAGTTCCAAAATCCATCGGGTGCTTAATGATATCATGATAATCTGGAAGCTGTAGCAATAAAGTTATTTGATGTCATCAACTCAAATTCAAGCACTCAGAATCATATATTTGGTAAGTGTGATTAACAGGAAAAAAAATTACACCTCTTCCGGATCCACGGGCTCAGAGAATACACCGTGAGTGTCCTTTCTGCAATATGGTTGAACAGTTCAGAACATAACCAATCAAATCCCCATCTGAAAGAACAAACAGTGGGAGAAAAAGAAGGAACAAAAAAACACAGAAAGAAACAAATAAAAGACACATACTTTTGAAGCCTCTCAAGGATAAATAGCAAGAGCTTTTTATCTGGCAAAGGTGCTGTAGTGGGACCTGACTCACCCTGTGAATCTGTCAAACATGTATTATAAAAATCAACATTAATATTCTCCCACCACTACTATTACTACTACTACTATTAATACCCTATGATTTGAGAAGAATGAAATGATAATCCATGTAGCTAAATTCATACCATGTTTACTATCAGTCGCTTTCGGACCCTTTCCATCCTGCAAATTCATCAAATCACATGTGCTTTTAGAATCCAAAATCAAATCCAAACAAAATAAACATAAAAGATTAAAAAAAAAGAGCACAATCCACAACAAGCAGATTAGACAGAGAACTTGTGTTCACTATTTTTTATATTAAAAAAAGACAATAGAGAGAGTTTATATAAAAAAACAAAAACAAAATCCCAAGAATACTCTCAGAGATAAGACAAATTAAAGCTTTTTATACATGTCCGTGCAATCTTTGGACAGACAAATAATGAAAGATTTAATTTTTTTGGGGGAAAAGAATGAAAGCAGTGCCCCACACAAATTTCCCCCAAAATAATTTAAATAAAAAATATAAAAAAACCTAAATGGTCAAACACATCCACTGGTTCCGAAAATCAATGAATTCAGTTCACCATAAAATAAAAAGTAAAAAAAGAAAAATCACAACACGCGCGAAATAAACTAAATAAAAAAAACTCGGCGCTCTAGCATAAACAAGAGTGATACATTTGAGGAAATTGAAATCGAAACGCACCGTTTTATGGTAATTTTTTGGGGCATCGAGGTTAAGATCGGGATTGTGGAATAATAGGGAATTGTTGAGATTACGAGAATTGAGACCAATCAAGAGCTTTTGCTTCTTCTGTGTTCGCTCATCGTCATCGTCGTGGTGGTTTTGAAGATGAGGGTTAGAATGGGAATTGAGTAAATTATCATTATCAAGGTTTTGTTGTTGTTGTTGTTTAAGAGATCGTTTATGAAGATCTAAAAGTGAAGGACGACCCTTCTTCTTTTTCTTCATCGTCGTTGTTGTTGCATCAGATACGTCGCCCATTGTTTCCTCCTCTTTTCTCGCTTTTCCCAAACCCAAAACTATCAATAACAAGTTAACAACAACACCCACACTATTTTTTCTATTTTCTTTTTCTTTTTTAATATCTATTATTACTTGTTAATTAAATACCTATTATATTCTGCCACTCACGTGACTTACGGCAAGGTTATCGAACAATTCTATGGAAATATAATGATTTGAATTAGTTATTAAATTTAAATCGTTAGATATTTTAGAATCGATGACTAAGATGAAGAATGAGTTTAAAATACTTACTATTATTGGATAATGTGTTTGACCAACTTCTTTCTCACTTGATTGAGTTTGGACTCTATTGGATTAAGTAGAAAAATTGTATCTGTGTTGCTAGCTCTGATTACAAAGTTGTTTTTTCAGAATTTTGACTAATCATAGAGGAGTTATATTTGTCTTTTTTATATATATTTCTTTATCAATCTCATGGGGTTAGGTTATTTAACTATGTGATTCTAATCAATCTTAAATTCACGTCTATATAAACAAAATATTGTAATAAATTTTTCACCGTTATCTTGATTTTTTATTGAAATAAAAATAGTTTTCTCTATATATGGTTAAATAATATTTTCACAATAATACAATTTTGGGTATTTTTACTAGAAAATGTGTATCTCAAATTGAAGAAAAGAGAAAGAGAAATTGTTTTATAGGCTGTAAAACCAAATAAAAATAATGTTTGATATTATAAGAACATATGTATGTTATTATCAATCTATGAGGATATGTGTTAAATTATAAAATTTTGTGTAAAATATTGTAATTGTAGGGATAACAAATAATGTATTATCTATCTATCAGAATGATCCTATGAGAGAGAAAAACAAAACAATAATAGTAATAACTTATACTTGTTTTAAATTATTAACATGGAATCATCCAATAAAGTAGCTAAAGCAGTTTCTTTTATACACCTTCGAAGTCACACCACCCTTTTTCTTTGAACACAAGGAAAGCATGGTTTTTAAATCAGTTGGATACATGTAACTAAGTTGAAGTGACGTAAAACTAATATCGGTTGCATACATCTAACAAAACTAAAGTAACATAAAATTCATGTCATTTGCAAGCATGTAATTAAAAAAAGTTTAATAAAGATTATCCATTTGGTGTAATAAACACATTTTTATTATCATGATGTTTATTTAGTGGTGTACTTGTTAGATATTTAGAAAGAAAAAAAAGTCAAGAGTTTGATTTTTATGAGCGATATTTATTGGGACTAATAGTACTCACCCGAAATATTTATGCATTGTTAGTGTAAAGATTCATATACAAGTTGGTCTAACAGTACTCACCCGAAATTTGGTCTCTTAAGTTTTTAATTAGTCATAAGTTGATCCTTAAATATATGATGTTAAATTTGTTTAACGTTATGGAATCAATTAAATTTAGAGTAAATACTCATTTTAGTCCCTCATATTTTTCGACCTTACTAATTTAGTCTTTTAAAAAAGAAAAGACCTAAAATGGTACAAAAAATTAAAAATGTAGGTCAAATTGGTCATTTTTAACATATTTTATAATACTCGATAATGACTAATTTGACATCAAAAAACACTAATTTGATCCACATTTGAAATTTTTGAAACCATTTTAGATCTTTTCTTTTTTTGAAGGACTAAACTAATAAAATCGAGAAATACGAAGACTAAAATGAGTAGTTACCATTAAATTCAAGGAGAAAAGCGTAATTTTGAATAAATAAATTGGATGGTTGGAACAATGTGAATGAAGTGATTGAGAAGTAAAGTAGAGAAGTGGGCTTTGGTAAGAGTATTAGAAAGTAAACGGGCTTGGCTTTGGAACAAGTTGAAGTTAAAAAAGACAATAATCGGCGACGGAAGATACAGAAGAAAGCACAGAGAAAACACAAAACGGGAAACGGCGAGAGTGAGAAGTGTTAGCTTAGGAATAACGCACCCAACACAAATATAACACACGGATCTCTGACCTGGCAATTTATTTTTAAATTCCCGCCTAAACCCTTTGTTCATTTCATTCGCAATTGAATTTCAATTTCCCCTTATTATCCCATTCCCATTTCACCACTCATTTCTGTTATTATTATACTTCCACGCTTCTCTCTCTTCTTTTCCCTCTCTCTCAAACCCTAATTTCCTCGCTCTCGGTGCGTTTTCTCTCCTGATTTCGTCGTTTTACGCGATTTTCTTCGGTTCTTATGTTGTCTCCAACTGAATAACGTTTCGATCGTGTTTGTGCAGGTTTAACCATGAAAGGTGGAAAGTCAAAGACCGAGTCTAAGAGAGCCGATCCTAAGTAAGTTATATTCCTTCTTTACTAAACAGCTTCGATCACTTACTTTCTCTTTCGATTCAACTCCTCCGTACGGAAAATGAACTAAATTGATAAAAAAAAGTAGGTTCAGATTTTTTCTTCTAGGTCAGGGATCTGAAAATTGCAATAATACTAGGTTTGAAATTCGTTGTTCTATTGTTTTTTTAATTAGTGTTTTTATTGTGTTTTGGTTGGAATTGAAGACTTGCTGTGAACAAGAAGGGTGGCGCCACCACCAAAGGTGCTCGGAAACCTGCTAAGGGAAAGGCGGCTAAGGACCCTAACAAGCCAAAGAGGCCTCCAAGTGCCTTCTTCGTTTTCATGTATTAACATATTTCATTGACTCTCCGATTCGTTTTATTTTGAACATTGAATACTGTTATGTGTTTTGAAACTTGAGTGTTATTGCTTATCCTGAAACTTGTTATCATAGGGAGGAATTCAGGAAACAATTCAACAAGGAAAACCCTGACAACAAAGCTGTTTCCGCTGTAACTATCTCTACATGTTTCATTTCTTATTATTAATTTTCATGTTGGTTTAGTGTTTTGTTGGAGTTAATGTTGTTGCTTGTTTCAGGTGGGCAAAGCTGCTGGGGCAAAGTGGAAGACCTTGTCTGAGGCTGTATGTAATTGACTGTTTTTATTTAAAAAAATGCACTTATTATAGAACACTTTGTTATTGGGATGTTCTTGGTGAATTTAGGATAAAGCACCATATGTTGCAAAAGCGGGGAAACGAAAGCAAGAGTATGAGAAGAGCATAAAAGCATATAACAAGAAGCAGGTGTGCACAGATTTTGATGATGTTAGTGTGTAATTGTACATAACCTGTGTAACACAAGATTCTCATTGATTTGTTTTATTTGGTTTCAGGAAGAAGGTCCTACTGCTACCGAGGAGGAATCTGAGAAGTCATTATCTGAGGTGGAGGATGACGATGAAGACGATGATGATGAGGTTTGCTTGGCTAAATATTTTTTGTTTATCTTCATAGATTCATTTAGCTGTTGAATTGAACTTCTTTTTTGTGATGTAGTTATTTATTGATGTCTTCTTAATTATGTGCAGGATGATGATGATGAGTAGAGCTGGACTGAAAATAGCAGCTGTCTAGGTTGTTTAGATGGTGTGGTCATTTCCTGATAAACATATTTGCTTCATCCAGAATATATATTCTGGCTCCCCGATTAATTTGTATTAACTTTTCCAAAACATGAAAAGTCCAAAGAAGGGAGTTCATCTTTGTCTGTACTTTAAATTCAACTGTCTAGTTAAGGTGTGTTTATCTATTGTAGAGCCTGTAGTATAATTTAGTTTTTAAATGAAATCTGGTTATGTTTGTATCGATATAATTGGCTTGTGTTCATTTGTTTCTCTGTTTTTTTGTGTACAGATGTGATCAATGTTTTATTTATGGTTGTTGTAATCTTTCTGCACCACGTGTTTGTCTCTTGCATACACCTGCAATGATTGGTTTTATAAATTTGTAACAATGACCATTATGTCGCTTCATTTCCTGTGCTGTTGTGTCCGGGTTTCGATGTTAATTTGCAATTTTCTAGACAATTATCTTATCTGTACCATTGGTTAAAGACAATATTCCACCTCGTTCACAAAAGTCAGTGGCATGTCAGCACATGTCTTTTTTCTTCAGTTATTTTATTCAACTCTATCATATCGACATTGATACACCATAAAGTGGAGATTAACCAATCAAATATCTCACTCCTTAGTAAAGCAGTTATAGCTAATAATGGTTGAATGAGCCTAATAGAAGTGTAATATGTGCATCATTATTATTCTAAACATTTATAAATAGTTATTATATTATTTATTATTCATTTATGATAATTAAATCTGATAGTGTTAATAGGGACAATATTCAGTGGTGCAGCCCAAGCTAAACACTAAGATATATTTGATAAGCTCCAAAAAACTAGCGGCTGATCTTGTACCTGGTCTCCATGTGTGGTTGTCACGGTTCCCTTCACAGTATCATGAAGGGAAGTTGAATTGAGTAGACACAATATGGAAGAAGGAAGACTCTGTAGCATTACTGGCATAAGTCACGCATGAAATCTCTTCACAATCAAAGTTTAAGTGAAATAATTAAGACCTTTGAGATAGAATGGACATGCATATGAATACTATACTAGTAATAGATAGAATGAAACCTTTGAGACGGACTACAGTTAGAAAGCAACAAAGGTAAGCAAGAAAAGACTAATCTACATATTTGTTTAATTAGTCGAATCCAAGATAACATGCATCATAGTCAATAATCTCTTCATGTTTATTCTGGGTCCTTATATCTCTGGGTGATTCTTACACAACTCTTTTGATACTAATATACAAATTAAGTAAAGCCCTTAACTCAATAAATTATATATATTTTTATAAATTATCCATCATTAATGTGATTCATTGATTTTCCTTTTGTACTTTAATAATGATTTTCCAATTACTCAAATAATAATGTTTTGATAACAAAATTAATTAGTTTACATAATTTTAATATATGATATAAGTAGAATGTTAGAGTGGGGAAGGGGAAGGAATCCTAGGGTTCAATAAATAGTATTATTGTTGTTGTGATTTGAGATATATGTAGCAATGATGTGATATAGAACATAGATGCTGTTATGGGTAGGCGTCATGGATGGCAATTCCCTTTTCACACTTTCCAGGTCACTCACTCACTCACTCACACCTTAATTAACTGTTTTTCATTATGTTATTCTGAAATAAGCTTAGGACAATGTCATAAGTTGTTTTCTTAAGCTCTCACTCCTTAGCTTATAACTGCATTGACAACTGATATTCTCCTACACTTTTTGTTTCAACAGCTTGTGGCTATAACAGTATTTTTCTTGTTATCCATCGCATATTACGCCTTCTTCGCTCCTTTTCTTGGAAACAACATCTATGAATATGTTGCTTATGCTGTTTATTCCTTACTGGTATGCAACATTGTCATATACAATATTCATTCTCACTATTCCTTCATTGACTTATACCTAAATTCTGAATTTCAGGCTCTCTCTGTTTTCTTTCTTTATGTTCGATGCACTGCCATCGATCCTTCCGATCCGGGAGTGTTTGGTGATTCTGACAAGATATCTAGGAATAGATCAATACTTGATGAAGAGTTCGCAGGTTGGGTTTTGAATGCTACTGGCAACTGTAGATATGATTTTCATTGCAATGAAATTAATTAAACTGTAGTGACAGTATTGATATGCACTTTCATGTGGTTTAGTCTTTTCCTTGTGTTGTTACTTTGTTAGTTTCCATGATCCTGTATGTCGAATGCAGATAGAATGTCGTGTTTTTACAAACTTGACTGATTTGACGACAAGGTTCCCACCTTGCCTTATATGTTTAGAATATAATGGCAACAATTGATGATCTCCTGTGCCTCTAATAGCATTTTCCAGTGCAATTTGATAGTTCACATTCTCTTAGGATTTGCATTTTCTATTGCAGAATCCAATATAGGATTAAAGGGTGAAGGAATGTCTGAACATCACACTTCAAATTGGTGCTCCAATCTTGGTTGTTTCTTTTGTAGTTTACTTGTTAGAGAAGATTGTTGCAGAAATGAAGATGTTATTTCACAGCAACAATCTGGAGAGTCGCTAGATCATTTGTTCTGTACTTTGTGCAATGCTGAGGTAGGCATTAGTGCTAGAAAAGCTTATCTTGTCTCCATTTCTATATCAATAAAGCAGAAAAGTGAAAAATAAGTTAAATGAAGTAAGAACGATATATAATTAAAGGGTTTTGTAGAAATGTAGAATGCAATTTGGTTTTGATTCTATGTGTATGAATCCAATTTTTGCTTTCCAAAGCTGCCCCAAATTTACATGAGATCAGAAATGTTCTGTAGAAAGAAGGAATAAGTAACCTCATTTTTTTTATAAAAATAAATAAACAGCCCTATCCGACTTGTAAGTAATATTTCCTTTGGGATTGTTCATTGTATACCCCAGTACCTTTTTTATTATACTTCTTCATGATCTATACATAAAAATATCTAGTTGAAAAGTTTTCTTTCATTTACTTGCCTCGCCAAAACATTGAAAAGTCACCTTGTCCTTACATCCTTAGTTATATTTTGCAGGTGAATAAGTTCAGTAAGCATTGCAGAAGTTGTGACAAATGTGTTGATGGATTTGATCACCATTGCCGGGTATGTTCCATTTCAACCTGATGTCCTGATCCCAAGTCAGTCACTGGTCATTTAAATACCCATCCTTGTAGCGTCCGAGTCTCGGGTCTAACGGTTTGTTATACTAAATTAGTAATAATAAATTGTCAATAAAAAGGCCAGATCAGCATTTTAAAAGTTCACTTTTCCGCTTATTAGCATCCATTAACAAATCTTTATTTTTTCTTCAAACTTGTTTTGTCTGATTGTTTTTCTTGTAATCTTGCAAGTTTCAAATTTCACAGTTGATTATGTCAATGGAAGTATCCTGAAGTGGACTTGTTAGTTGTTTGGGACTTGAGATGCTGTGTGCATTTGATTTCTTAGCCTGCTTATTTGTTGTATTTAACTGTTAGATTATTAGAAAAAGTCATTATCATACTTTTTCATCATTTTCTTCAGTGGTTGAACAATTGTGTTGGAAGGAAGAATTACATCACTTTCGTGTGCCTTATGTCGGTGAGCCTAGTTTGGGTAAGTTCAGTAAGATGCTTATCCTAAATGTAGTTCCTCTCATCCCTTTCCTCATTTTTTCATAAAGGGAACCTTTCAGATTATTATTATGAAATTGTCTTACTTTGTCTTTGTGCATGTCACAGCTTATACTTGAATGTGGAGTTGGGATTGCTGTGCTTGTTAGATGCTTTGTTGATAAGAGGGGTACAGAAAATCAGATAGCTGTAAAGCTTGGAGCTGGTTTTCCTAGGGTGGCATTTGCTATCATAGTGGTACATTTACTTTCCTGTTCTGTTATTAGTACTCTCAATTTTTATGTAAGATTAACTAAATTCAAATTACCCTAAGTAAATTTACCAAAAAAAAACTTACCCTAATTAATGTTAAAAGGTCAAAGGTATATATTGCTTTGTCTTACACAATTTATGACCTTTAACAGGCCATATGCACAGGATTTTCTTTCATTGCGGTCACACCTTTGGGAGAGTTATTCTGTTTCCATATGATCCTGATTCGAAAGGTATATTCATTAACTTTTTGCTGCTACTGACATGTATATCCTAAGCTACCATTTCCTTGTACAGGGTATCACAACATATGAGTATGCCGTTGCTATGAGAACCCTAAGTGAACCGCCCGGGCCTTCAGTTGATGGGGGTGAACAGGACAGTCTACCATCATCTCCTACTAGCTCAGGTGTCACTGCAATAAGTGGAAGAAGTTCTTTTGGAATAAGTTTGCAACACAGAGGTGCTTGGTGTACACCTCCAGGAATCTTTATGGATCACCAGGTACTGCCATCTATGTTCAATAGCCTGAATCGTATGGCCATGAACTATATTGAAGGATAAATCTATCACTATCTTTGAACATCAGGCATTTGGGGTGAGAAGTAGAAAGGAGAATTGAGTGGAACAAATCGATTCTCAAAACACAGAATGCTATCACTCTTTGTTACGAGTAGCCATGGCTCTTTATTTTCGTTACTTACAAGGCTAGTGTAACAGTTAATGGAGGAGTAGGGTATTGTTTAAATGCATTGCGTGTCCATTGCCCAATAAGAATTTTTGCGAGATATTACGAGCATTGCAAGTTTAGTTTCTGTGATGAATTCTTTCGGTGAATATGTAAAAACTCTGTCTGGTCTTTGATATGCAGGACAACATTATACCACATTTGGAACCAGGACGCCTACCATCTACTGTTGATCCTGATGCAATAAGCTACCTGACAAAGGGGGAAAATTGAACCACCACCCTGTGCGAATAAGTGCATGGAAACTTGCAAAATTGGACTCTTATGAGGCAGCTAAGGCTGCTGCCAAAGCTAGGGCGTCATCATCAGTGCTTCGCCCAATTGGTTTTCGGTCTCGTTCATATGATGCTGTTCATTTATCCAGTAGCAATGAGAGTGGAAGAAGCAGCCCGATTAGCAATCAAGGGTTACAAAGCAAATATGATAGATCAGGGACTTCAAAGTTGTCTCGTTCGAAGAGTTCATATACTGCTAGTCAAGCAAGCAAGGAAGATATATATTCATGTCAGCACAGTATGGATGACTTCAGCAGTCTTCAAGTCTCCAACTTAACTCAGTCTCCAATTAATGAAAATGGCACATGTGTACCAATGGCTGTCTCAGAGAATAGAAGATCATCACTGTTTTGGGATCAAGCAGCCGGGTGCTTCGTCTCCTCCTCCTCATCCAGAGGTCAGGACAGTCCTCAAATTTCTGGGACAGAGTTATTGTACAGCGGTCGTTCTATATTTTTCGGCAGTGCACTTGTGAATGAACAGCCAACTACGGGAACAAGAAATAGCAGCATGGTAGCCGACATTCCCAATCTAGATTCTGCATTGAGGGAATAGGTAGATCACATAGAAGTGGCCAGCTTCCTGTATTTGTTCCCTGTTATTCCCAGCAAAACAGGTCCTCCTAGTCCAGAATTTGGATCAAACTAGAACATGATATGGCCCTGATGCAGAGATACAAAACCTTTTCTTATATAAGGAAGGACCTACCATGTAATGTAGTATGGTCCAAACAATGCTTACTTTTCAATAAACTTGTATCTTTCAAACATCATCATATCCTGTTATAAATGTCTTTACTAATTTAAGTGTGCCTATTAACCCTCAATTTTTCATTCAACAAATTTAAGAATAAAGATGTCTCCGTGTAGTGTAGAAAGTTTCTACCTAATTGGTTGTGTTTCAGTATTCAAATATTCAGGTCCTTATGATTATAAGATAAATAACTTAATGGTTGGGTTCAGTTCACCCTTTTTTTATTTATTAAATATAATATTATAAATTCGTGTTTTCAAAATAAAAGTTATGAAATAAAAAACATAATGTGTTAAGTGCTAGTAATAATTTCAATTTTTAGAGATATGATAATAAGATGTAAATTGAAAATATAAAGATAATTTAATGAGATAATATATGAAATGCATAATAAATAAATATAAGAAATAGTAAGAATAAAGTATTATGTAATTATTTTTGTGGGGTCCTAATAAAAGTTGGCATATAGTGTTAAATTAAAGGGAGAGTAGAGAGAGTGAGATTGTTGTTGAGGTGAGAATGAGAAGATTTGATCTATTTGTGTTCGCATTTGCGATTCTTTCATCTCCTGTTCTTTCCGATCTCATCGTTTCCAAGCTTGATCGTCGTGTAAGTCTCTCTCTCTCTCTCTCTCTCTCTCCCTCTCTCTCTCTCTAGGGTTTCAACTTGTTAGATCTAATTATCATCACATAACAAATCTATGCATGTTTTGCAGATTGATTTGACTACACAAATTGTGCGTGCCACTACTTCACTCAAGGTGCACTCATTCTCACTATTTTATTATCCAACTTTCTCGACAGTGTTGCTCTTACCTGTATCATAAGCATCGTCGTTTATTCTCAATCTAACACCATCTTTGCTTCATTCAAATGTTTTCTGTTTCCGTTAATAATTACAACTATCTTTTGTTTTCATTCTTTGTATTTTCCTAAACACTCAACATTTTTTTGTTTTCTTTTTCATTGTTTTAAAAATATATATTCGAAATCAGAAAACAAAATAAAAAGCATGGTGACATTCTTGTAATTGTTAAATTAAGACTGTCAACATTTTTCGCAAGCCAACCTGACTCGAAGCTTGTAGAAGAAGTACAACAATTAAAAGCTTGATTGAATAAATAAATTCATCTTGAGTATGGATCATTTCCTTCTTATGCAAATTACATGTTTAAATTTGAAACAAAAGCTGCTGTCAATGCCACTTGACAAATATAACTTCTCTTGGTATCTCCTTTCCTATTTTAATATATTTTTTCTTCTCATATTCTTCTTTGTGTCTCACTTTCAATCAATTTTTGCAGGTAGAGAATACGGGATCTGATCCTGTGTCGGAGATTTTGTTGACAGTTCCTGATAACCAGGCAAATCACTTGGCATACTTAAAAGCCACACTTAATGAAGGAAAGGGAAAAACAAAAGCATCTGCCGGTGTTAGTTTACCTGTTGAAGTTTACCACCCTAAAGATGCACCTCCTTCCTTGACATTTTATTCCATATCTTTACCTAAGGGCCTCGGGAAAGGAGATACTTTGAATTTGGTTGTCTTGGCGATTTATACTCATATATTGGAACCGTTTCCCCAGAAAATTTCTCAAGCTGATATCCAGCTTCTATTGTTTCAAGATAGTGCACATTATCTTTCTCCTTATCCAGTGAAGGCCCAGTCACTGACTGTTAAATTGCCTGATGCAAGATTAGAGTCCTATACAAAGCTAGAAAACGTAAAACTTCAAGGATCTGAATTGAAATATGGTCCATATGAGAATCTTCCTCCATTCTCATATTTGCCAGTAGTTGTTCACTTTGAGAATAATCAACCCTTTGCCGTTGCTAAAGAGTTGGTGCGAGAGATTGAGATTTCTCATTGGGGCAATGTACAGATCACAGAGCATTACAGCCTTGTCCATGGTGGTGCACAGAGCAAAGGAGAATTTTCTAGGTCACCATATTTATGTTCAACTGACTTATTTGATTGCTATGCTAGGTTGTCATGTAATAATACTTTGTTTCCTGCTGCAGGCTTGATTATCAGTCTAGGCCATATGTAAGAGGTGCGTCAGCCTTTAGGCGTCTTGTTGCCAAGTTGCCGCCTAGAGCTCATTCTGTGTACTACAGGGATGAAATCGGCAACATTTCCACTTCTAGTTTATGGGGTGATTCAAAAAAGGTGGACATTCACATATTTGCTAATACTCTGGAATGTTTTTGCTAATATCTGTTATTAATAATAATTCTTCACAGACCGAACTGGAGATTGAACCTAGGTACCCAATGTTTGGTGGCTGGAAAACTGAATTTACAATTGGATATGGGTTGCCACTTAAGGACTTTTTATTTGGATTGGACGGAAAGCGCTTCCTTAATATCACTTTCGGTTCACCTATGAATGAGTTGGTGATTAACACTCTATTTGTGAAGGTAGATTATTTTATCTTGATTGTATATAATTTACTCATTTCATTTTTGTTGGTTGGAATGCAATCTTTACATTGAAGAATTATCAATGTGACTTGTGCAACATTATATTTCACTTTAACTTTTTTGGAGGAAGATGAAAAATGCTTTTGGAAAATGAATTCTTTGTCTAAATATGATTGCTTAATTATTGACTTTGAGTTGAATTGATTGCTTAATATATTATTCCCAAAATGGAAAACGTTTCTTTATTAACCACCCGATGTTTCGTAATCTTTCCTACTCTCTTTTTTGGGTTGTTGTCTGTGTCATATAGTGGTACAAATACGAAAAACAATAACATCTGCCAACTGATTGCAAATTTCAGGTTGTTTTGCCTGAGGGTTCTAAAGATATTTTGGCATCTGTTCCATTTCCTGTGAAACAATGGCAGGAGGTATTTTGCTAGATTGATGACATCTTCTGCCAAACTATTACTTTTCATTTCCCTTTTTTGGTTTTATAGCCTTTCTGTGTAATTGCTGCAGACAAAGGTTTCCCACTTGGATGTTGCTGGTAGACCTGTTGTTGTGCTGGAGAAGAACAATGTTGTGCCTGAGCATAATGAGTATTTTCAGGTATTAATGTTGGACCATTTTAGGAAGCTTGAGGTGCTAAATTTGAACAAACAAGCCACCAACAATACCAAAGGCGGTATTAAATTAACTTAATATGATCAACAAATTTCATATTGTTTTTAATAGTGATATTAGCACTGTTCAATTCTGAAGATCATGACAAAGTAACAGACAGTTTTCTTCATTTTTCATTATGAAAAAGAAGGAAAATTAGTATCCGAAATTTCCTGGACTGGTCACATTATTGAATTATGTGATAACCACATATAATTATCTGTAAAGGCTTTTCATTCACTTTAATATAACTTGTTTCAATTGTTGCAATCAGAAAATGAGACACAGGTTAAGGGGATAGCTAGATGAAAGAACCAGGAGAAAAAAAGAAATTATGGATTTGATGGCTTAGTATACAATATGGTGTTTTTTTCTCTTTTATTTATAGCGTTGGCTTTAGGTGTAGTGCTTATTGATTACCATTGTTTTTATTGCAGGTCTATTATAAGTTCAGCAGTCTTTCTATGTTGAGGGAGCCTCTGATGTTGGTTTCTGGCTTTTTCCTTCTCTTCGTTGCCTACATTATCTACATGCGGGCGGATTTGTCAATCTCCAAGTCTTCTGCGTCTTATTTGGCAAAACTCCAGTGGGAAGAGGTAATCAACTTCTCATGTAATGTACAAAATCTTGTATTTGCAATGGAATATAGTACTTACATTTAGGCTTGTGTTCCACCATTCAGGTGCAAGCAACTGTTCAGCAGCTCCATAAAATCATTAGCCGTTGCTTGACAGCACATGACAAGCTCGAAGCGTCGTTGCCTGATCTTTCCAGAACTGGAGATGTTCAAGCTTGTAAAGCAACTCGAAAATCAGTTGATAGCTTGTTGAAAGAGCTTTCTAAAGAGTTGAAGCCTCTAGTTGCATTCTTGCAGTCTTCTCCACAAGCCTCTCAAATATTTCCCAAGGTTATGTCAGAAACGCTTTCTTCTACGTACTCTCTCCCTCTTGGTTTTTAGTTCTATAATTAATCTTGTTGCTTTCAGGTGGATGAACTGGTTGCTAAGGAGAGAGACCTTCAGGAGAGACTTGTGGCAAAACACACAACAGTTGTAGACTGCTATGAAAAGAAATTGGGAGGAAGGGAAATTGAGAACCGTATTGCTTCGCATCAGCAGAAAATTACAGCTTTGAGACAGGAGATTGATGATCTTGTGGACTTCATTGATGAGATATGATAGGTGACTATGCTGCTCCAGATGATAACGCCCTTTTTGCTTTGTTTTACTTTGTTTAGCTCCGAATTTTGTCATGGTTTAATAATTGCAATGAGATTAGTGATACTTCTGTAGGCATATTTGTCTATTGCCTGCTATTAACATTATGGTAGAATTGAGCATTAATATGTGACACTTAGGATTACGCGTAATCTATGGACAATAATTTTATCTGTTTATCTATATAAGCATATATGCAAAACATGGATCTCAAGCACTCAAATGCTCGCAGGGATTGAATTGACCGGTTAATAAATTAAAAAGAATACAAATTGCCATGGGAAGATGGTCTATTTAAGACATTTGACGCACTTAGCATCTTAATGAAGAACTGAGAACTCTTCTATTGATTTCTTAACTCTAACCAGGGCCCTATGGTAATATGACCTTTGAATTTGAAACTCATGAATCATGATACCTTTGTGTACTAAAGCACCTTCTCAAGTTATGACTCCAAGTTTTTCAATCTTACTAAATTATAATCCAGTTCAGCATTAAATTCTATTTTTTTGGTGCAGTACATTAAAACTTTTATTTTGTACGTTTTCCAATTCAAACAGTTCAGTAAAACTGTTTGATATTTCTAAGCTTCGGTTTTATGGGCGAAAGAATTAGGAAAAAAATTATCAATGCTTTGTGATGGACATGACTTACAATAAATCACTATAACGTCCGATCCATATAGTTGATTTCATCACTTATTGTTGTTTCTTTCACTCCTATCTTTGAAGCTGTTTCCAAGTTAGTTCTAGAGCATTTTGTGTTTAACATAAAAGTTGTAAGGAAGGGATCATTATTGGGCTTATGGTAGTGAATAAAGTGGAGAGCAATGGGCATTGCTCATATACACTAGTTAGAAAAATGAAAAATAAGCATGATGTTGTTAAAGTTTTATTATTTACCTAACTCATTAAAATAAAAATGAGAGGAAGGGATATAGATAAAATGGAGTGAGAGTGGGAGTTAGTTGTATTTGTATGTATTGTGAAGAATGGAAACATCTACTCTCTATTCATTCCTCCAACACCTTCTTTCAGGTTAATTTTGGCATGCTATAATTATCATAATGCTGAATTATATCTTAAAACTCCTTTCAGGTTCCATATCTGCAGATTAGGGAGAACAATTGGACATTGAATGCAGACTACAAAGGTAGGTGGAATGTGAGATATGATTTGTGAGATTAGCAGAGAGCTTTTTCTGCACATGTCTTCTGTTTGTTTATTTGTCATTTTTTTTAACAGCTACTTTTGTTAGAGTCAATTAAATATCAAGCTTTTGGGTCCCTTATTGATTCTCAATCCCCACCAAAAAAGAAAAAATTGGGACCATCCATAACTTTTTATCTAGTTATGAGAATTACCTTGCATGAGGAACTAAAGCAAAGTGCAATACAGGTGATATTTTATATTTATTTAAATTACAATGTTTTTTTCTATATTAGAATGTGTTTAGCTAAATTTGGATTAGTTCATGTGTATTAAACTAAAGAATGTTTAAGAAATGCACAAAGGAAGACTCCAATACTATTTAACACTTATCATCTAATCTGTATCAAGCGAATAAGTGTGATAAGTAAGTTCAATTTTTTTTCTTCACCTTTTTGGGTAAGAAATTAATTTTTTTCAGAATTTGTACTGCTCATTCTAATAAGTGTCGCTCCCAGAAATCGAAAAACATATTTTGTTATAAGATAACATAATTTTAATGCTCCCAACATAAACATAAAGTTAAAGGGGTTTTGAGTGGGAAGTGTGGTTGAGAGGGAGGGATAACCAAAGTGTTCATAAGCAGTGCTCTTCCAGCAGCTGCTTTATGCTTTCACCTCCATCCTTCTCCCAGACTGCTACTTTCGATAAACCAAATCTCAGTGAGAAAATAATTTTGCATTATATTACTCATCATTTATATGTTTATTATTGTTGAAAAAGTTTATATTGTCCCTATATAAATAATATTAAACTTAATCTGAATATCTATTACTTGGATCAACACGATTATTATCTTTACATTATTATGTATCAATTAATATCTAATTAAGTATTATACAGGCACCAATTGTGAATAAGTCAACTAACACTAGTATTATCTTGGTTAGAAGTTATTATCTTAACATTTTTTGACGACTGAATATTACATATCGCTTGGTATCTAATTAATGATTATACAAGCACCAAGTGTGAATAAACAAACTAACATGAGTCTTAGCTTAATTAAAAATCCGAGTTTAAAGAATTTAATAAGGCAATTGTCTTAAGTAGTAGAAAGAATAGAAACTTGTAAGTCACCTAATTTCCCCCTTCAAAATCTGGTGGATTATTCAAAGTCTTTATAAATTGACTTAAAAATAAATCGAATGTGTGTAAATCGTGTTGGATTTACTTTTTAAAAATTGATTGGTGTGATTTGACTTTTGGTTTCAATTCTAAGATCCGGACTGAACTGAAATAATATGACAAAGTTTGAGTGTATATCATATATAAATGATATTTAATACATTATTTTAGAACTCGAACCAATCCCATAACTAGAGAAATTCAGCGCTCAGTCTTATAAAGTGTATATGTTATTAATTTTATCGTTGTGAAAGTTTTATTTTTATTAATCATCGGTAAATACTTTCTAATTGTCAATTATGTTACATGTGCTCATATATGATGTTGTTGTTTTGGTGTTGGTGAACACTATTTTTTTCCTGATGTTTGACTGTTGCTGAACATTTTTTTGCTTCTATTTTTTTATGCTGATGCTAATATTGTTTCCCCCCTCAATTGCACTTAATATTTAGTGATTTTATGACTTTTGAATGCAGGTACAATATCAATCTTTTATTAATAAAATCGAGTAAAACTGAATCGAGACCGCATATAATATCCGAATCAAATTGGACAGGATATACTAAACTAAGTCTTAATATACTACTAATAGTAATCTAGTATAGTAAATAAGTAAATATAGTTATGAGAATTAAATTGTGGATAGTGAAGTCGTTTACTTATAAAGGGAATCTTAATAAACCTAAAACGTTAAACACATTACACTCTCTCTTTTCCTCTTTCTACAAAAACAAAACACAGCATTCTCACATGACTCCTCCTTTTAGATTTTTAACCGACGATCGCTTCTCGTCTGATTCCTCCGCCACCGTCATCGGCTCCGACTACGTCATCATCATCGCTGCCCTCACCTGCGCCTTCATCTGCCTCCTCGGCCTCGTCGCTATTGCTCGCTGCGCCTGTCTCCGCCGTCTCCATATTTCCTCTACTGCCGCCACTCCTCAATTTCCTCCTATCCACGCCGACGCCAACAGAGGCGTCAAGAAGAAGGTCCTCCGCTCTCTCCCTAAGCTCACCGCCACCGCTGAATCCGCCGTCAAATTGTCCGATTGCGCTATCTGCCTGAGCGAGTTCGCTGCCGGTGAGGAAATTCGAGTGTTGCCTCAGTGTGGCCATGGATTCCATGTAAGCTGCATCGACACGTGGCTCAAATCGCATTCTTCGTGCCCGTCGTGCCGTCAGATTCTGGTTGTTTCACGGTGCCAGAAGTGCGGTGGTTTCCCTGCCTCTGCCAGCTCCGGCTCGTCCTCCGCCGCCGAACCGGAAACGGAAACGGATCCGGAGGCGAGATCAAAGGTTAGGGAAAGAGAAAACGATACCAATATAGGTTCTTGTCTTAGCTGAAAAAGCCTTCAATAAATTTTCGGTTTCCATTTATATTAACCGAAAATTAGTCATTATTTCTTGTTTATTTACTAATATTGTCTATATAATATGGAATTATGGATTATCAGTTTGTGTGTATTTATATGTATATATTTAATTTGAAATGGAATTATAATTCAGTGCAAGTTACAACGTTTGCATTTTCACTATTCTATTCAGGTGGAGTTAGATAAGAGGATAGATTAATTCATATTTATCGATAAGTGAGGATTTACAAGTTTTTTAAATTTACTTCTCATCCTAGCTATCAATTCTACAAATATATAATGATTTAGATATTCGAGTTTGTTTACCTAAGGCATCACCATCACCTAATACCTATTTTCATGTAATGATGGACAAGATGGCAGAAAAAAGTGGGTCAACGTTGTTTCAATGATGCCATTGTAATTTGGGTTCATTTTTTAATCGGAAAAAACTCGAGGATTTTCTTAAGTAAAGTATTACCGGTAGAAACTAAATTTTTGTGTATTTTGTTTTAAAAAATAACTTTTTTTCCTTCCACTCTTTATCTTTGGTATCAAGCTTGACATAATTGTTGAAGAATAAAAAATCTCTCTTGGCAAAGCAGGAACAATGAACATTATCCAATAGATTTGTACATTAAACTGGGAGATTTGTTAAAGTGGAAAAGAGAAAGTAACTAAGAAACAAATGATTCTCTAACTAATGGGCATGGGTAGTACAAAGGGTAGGAATTAACAATCACTCATTAACCATTTTTATGTTGGTGATGATGTATTAATTAGCTTATCCTATCATGCCAAACGAGTAACAAGGGTGTTATTCATATGTTTGTGGTTCAAGTAATGCCTTTCCTTGTAAGGCACATTGGCCTAACAATCAACAAGAAGCAATCTCTCTAGGTACCAACACTAGAGATGATAAAATGAACATTTTCTATAGGTCTATCCCTATTACTAGCAAAAAAAAAATACAATTAGGGCATTTTATTTCCCTTTAGCCCATTACATTTGACTCACTAGCTTGTTTATCTAGCTACCATTCCAATTGTGTTAAGTGGATGGGCCACAATCATATCAGAAAAGAAAAACTAAAAGGATGTAGAAAACCAAAATTTAAAATGACCGAAGATAATCAAATCCCCTATTCCCAATCTCTCATCCCCTCCTATGACTTGAGTCATAACCAAGATGGTATGAGAAGCTGTTAACCACTACGAGTAAGAAGTGAGAAGCACGACTACATGAGAGTCGCGACCCATCGAGGACTTGTTAGGAAATGATGCATACATTGGGCGAAGTTGAAGCACAACTGCATGAGAGTTGACCATGGCAATTAGGGTTGACAACTACAATGAGACTACATCATCGATGACTATCGCTGATGTTGGCGATGACAATCTCCTCATTTGACGAAGATAACGACTACACCCACCACAAGACCTAGATCCAGGTTCGATTTTCCCCAATTCTATTTAACCCATTTTTATTTTTCCTAACTTTCCCCATTTCGATATGCCCAATTTGATTTTCCATATTATTGTATCTGAAATTCTCAATAAAGAAATATGATTTCCCCCAATTTAAACCGATTGTTATTACTGTATTGAAATTTGATTACTCCAATTTAATTTTTATTAGTGTATTTGATTGTTATTAGTAAATTATATTATATCGGATTTGTTTTTTACTACTATTTCTAGTCATGACATGTGGGTTGACAACATGCACGCTAGCCCGTTTTAAAATAAGAAGAACATATAGAATTGTCCATTAAAGGAAAAAGGACATGAACATACCCACTTAAAGTTTGCAGGACTTGCAGACACAAACTAAACATGGAGAATGATCCATTTTTGCCATCACTAACAGCAGAGCAGAGCTCACAAATTCCTTATTGTAGATGATCTCTTTTGTAAGTTGATGACCACCATCGTTAGCAAGGTAAAGTCAATTAAATGCATAAGTGGTATTTGGGTATTCCTCCAAGCATGCACCATTTTGAGTTGACTTTTAAATTCATTAGAAATATGGCACCATATGATACATTGCATGATGAATGATTTGCATTACATATACAACCAAATCAATTAATGTATATAATAGGTTGCCCACTATAAAGTTTACCACTTTGAGCCACACATTAATGATAGGCTTGGAAAAGTGTCAACCCATTAATGTATAAGTGGTAATGTTATCTTTAATCTTCATAAACTAATAGAAGTATAGCTGTATGATATTTACTTTAATGTAGAATCAAGCAAAATGACAATTAATCTAGATTTATAGGATGATATATTACTTTTCCCTTTCAAATAATGAAATAAATGAAATACAATCCACCTAAAAAGTTATGTATTTGGAGCCATCTTTGCTAACAAATAAAAAACAATATAATAAAGATATGGGTAGCAGAATGTATAGCATTAAATAAATGTAGTGCCATATTTGGCAAATGGGTTGGTGTAATTTAATTCTTAAAGGAATCAAAGTTGTCCTAATCGAAATGGAATGATGGTAACCAGAAGTTGATAACCAACCCACTTGAGATCAATAATTAAGGAATTAGGACTAAAAAAGACACGAGATATCATTGAATAATTTGGTTGAATTGGCTAAAAGTGATTCAATTCTATCGCAAGGTTTGGTTCTTGTCTTGACCTAAGTTCCAATCCCATTATTGAAGGTGAAAAAGATGAACCTGACGTGAATCGAACACGCAACCTTCTGATCTGGAGTCAGACGCGCTACCATTGCGCCACAGATCCATTTCTTGTTCTTAGAGTTTGTGATATATATATCACATTTTGTCGTGAAGACCAATAAATGAGTTTATTGAATTGTGATAGACACTATTCTCATTCCAAATCATATGATTTATTTTTATTATATTAGATTATTTCATTTTTTATTTTATATAATTATGACTAGTAAGGAGTATGAACAAGTATAATTTTTTTTTAGTACTACAAGGGTATCCCTAACTTTTCTGGATAAGAATTAATCCTTTTCATGGACAAATATTGCTCTCAAGAATCGAACCTTTGACCTTAGGGATCTAGTAAAATCTTATACAACTAGACCAATGCCTTATTAGTTAAAGAAATATAATTTGAAGGGTCAATAATCTCATTTAGAAATAATTGTCCTTAAATTGTGAGAGTACAAGAAAAAGACGAAAGCATGCCAAAACAAATCTTATTGGTTACGAAAAATAACTACAAAAGATTAAAGGTTGTTTAATATATGAAAATCTACTATTTATTTGTCATTTCTATTTAGAAGTTAATAATGATTAATATACTTACAATATAAAAATTCTTACATTATAAATACATGCGTTTGTCTAAAATGAGTAAAAAATAAAATAAGAATGTTTATCATGACTTGTGTAATATCCCAGCCTTGACATGCAATCCTATGGTCCATGAATTTACTGAACGTGTCACCTACTAAAGTTAAATACCCCGCAATATTTTATTCCTCTAAAGGGAGCTTCCACGACTCAAACCCATAACCTTATGGACTTATAGTTATTGATTTCATTGAGTCACTATAACTAACGTTGCGGCGCAGTCATTTTAATAATAATAGTATTAAATATAAAGTAATGGTAGAGAATCTTTAAAATTGCAGCAAATTCTACATCACAAGCTTTACCATGCATACTTTCCACTCTAAAATGCAAAATTTTATACCAAAGATCAAAGAATAATTCATTAATATGTTTGATCTAGAAGAAATCCTCAACCAAATAGATTTATGACAATCAGAATCTACAAAGACAAGAGAGATGATGGCTCTCTTGATAACTAAAATCATTACTCATTCTTGGCCGAAGCAGCTTGCTTTGCACCAACAGCAAAGAATTCAGTGATGACTTCAAGGGGCATGCCTTTTGTTTCTGGAACCTTCAAAAACACAAATATCCACGAGATGAAACACACAACCGCGTAAATGGCAAACACACCAGCCAGTCCTATTGAACTGAGCATCACAGGTAGTGAGTATGTCACAATGATGTCTGAAATCCAGAACACTAAGGCACAGATAGCAATGCAGAGGCCACGGACCCTAGTCGGAAAAATCTCCGCGCAAAGGATGTTTGGAATTGGCCCATACGCCATGACAAAGGTACAGAAATACATCACAACACAAACAGTTGAGATTGCTGCATTGATAACACTGCCAAAATCTACCGCGCTTCCAATTATCAAAATGAGGAGTGACACTATCAGCACAGGAATTGTAACGAGTAGTAACTGCCTGCAAATGGTGGAGTTTGTTATCAACAACATGAATGGAAGAAAATACAAAAAAGTATTTAGCTTTTTCAGTAAACATAGAAGTTGGTTCAATCAATACGAAAAACATATTCGTAGTAGTTGGTGAAAGAAGGCAGACAAATTTATTCCAACAGATGCATTATACGCAGCATATAATAATTCTACCGTCCAGTTATAAGAATATCGTAGTAATAATACTCAATATGATATACTCGAGGAGAACAATGTCAAATTATGTTTCTACAACAAATGGATGTCTAATTAAGTTAACGAGGTATCGATTAAAAGAGATAGTTGTAATCAGCTGTTCAAAATGTTTAGAGATGTGATCCTTAACAAGCAATCAAAATATGAAACCAGGGATACATTGAGAAAACAACAGACTACGGAAGGAAGCAAAAAAAAGAAAAGAGCATACCTTCTGCCTGAGACATCCATGAGCCTCATGGCTAAGCCTATACAAGGAAGCATCAACAAGGTTGTGAGAGCACTGATAAGGAATGATGCCGATTCCGAGCCAATTCCCAGATCTGAAAGAAGAACTTCAACACCGGCCTCTTCAAGGATTTGAGGTGTGTAATATAGAACCCCATTTATCCCTGAAAACTGTACAGACATGTAGAATTAGGCATTAGTCATTGATAAGAAGAAGGATGCAGTAAAGTAGACAAGAATGAGAAATTCAAATAGGTAGAGTAAGTTGTTTACAGACTTTAGTAACTCTGAATACTCAAAGCAAAGGTAAGAGCAAAGAATTCTAAAATAACTCATCACATACACAAAGAAAGAAAAACAGAAAGTGGAAGGTAATGTGCATAGTGAAAATATGAATGGGAACGATACCAAATGCCATTCTTCTACCATCATCCAATTAACAAGGAAATTATGAATAGTAAACACACGTTACCTGCTGAAGTAATTGTATTCCAATCCCAACAACCAATGCATGCTTAACCCCTGGTTCAAGAAGAGCTTTCCAAATTGGCCCCTTTGAAGAGGTCTCGGATGGGTGAACCATTGCAGGCCCAACTGATTTCTGACCAAGAAGCTGCTTGGAGTAAAGAGCCGGTTGGCTTACCAAGGCAGCAGCCTGGACAAATTCACCTTCACCGGGAATTGATACAATAGATCCACGTCGAGATCCAGTAATTCCCTCCTGGTGCAAATAAATTCTTTTAAACCCTCCTTCCTTTTTACTATCCTCACCTTTATCAGACCATTTCCATGCCAGTTGCCAGCCACCACCAATGCCTGTACCATCAACTGGCTCACCTGACCCTTGCATGAGACTACTGTGATTCCTCATGCTGCTCAGGATACTTCCCGAAGGAGGAGGCATGTCCTTTTCAAGGCTTGTTGTTTGACGCGATATCAAAGGACTTTGCAAATTGTCATCAGAGTCCCCAGCACCAGCATCTGATGTGTAGTCCTCACCATCTCTTTGTAGGCTTTCTTCATCCCACTGTTCAGTTTTAACATGAGGCTCAGCTGTGCTGAACATGCTTCCGAAATTTGGAAAAAGAGTGCTTCTCATGCTCCCTGTGTCAGGGAGCTTCTCATGAACACTGCCAAACAGTGTCACAAGAGGATCCATTAGAGGCACGCTTTGATTGATAATGCTTCCATGGCGTGACACGAGCCCGAGAGAACTCTGTCCAGTTACAGGTTTTGCCAGCCAAGAGAGGCCTGCTTGGGATCCATATAATCGGATTTTATCTTTCTCTGTTGTGTGTTCATGACCATCCACTACCTCATCAGCAGGGCCTATTACATACTCTTCTATAGATGTATCACCTCCAATCCCGAGACCTTCAACCAGCAATGCCATCTCACCTGTATGAATAAAAAAAAGTCAAAAGATGACTGATGGTAAAAATAAAGAAGAAAACACGTGAAGAAATGAATTGCACATACATCAAAAGTACAAGAGACTGTAGACAATTAAGACATTATAGCAGATCTTAGTTATAACAAAATTAATAAAAAGCAATATTTTTAGTTCACGTTTACTTTCATGTCTAACAATACAAAATGAACACTTCCATTCCAAAATATTAAACTTAACCGAAATAATCTTGTCTTGGGAGGAAAGGTGGGCAACATAATTTCCCTATCATTATCAACGATTTAAAGATCATTGATCAATATCTCCTGAGCTCATGATGCTAGCAGGCTAAAATATATTACTGAATACCATGATACAAACATGTATCCAACTTTCAAATTTAGTACAACTAATAATAGTAATAGCATTTACAGATTACAATATTGGTTGAGAATTCCAAACTAATTTATGCAATGAAAGGTTCAAAATAAAAATTTACATACAAACAAGCATTTGTATTGTTTGCCTTAGTATACATAGGATATAATTATGTACATTATTAGAAGTTCGGCACAAATAACGGGAGTTTTTTTTTTTACCTTTTAAGTGAGTTTATAGTTTCCATAAAAGCAGCCATGTTGATATAGCCTTAATAAGCAAGTAGCTGCTAGCAAGTGTGGTATAAAAAACACAACAATATAACACAGGAAATATGTAAGCATGTTCTCACTCTTTCTTCCAAGCAGCTATTAGGGTACCAAAACCAAAGCACATATAACATAGGAAATATGTAAACACATGCTCAATATCTTTTGGATGCATATACTTTTTGTAAAATGTGTGAGCAATATTTAAGCTTGGATTACAATGAGCTGCAATATTTCAGTTCTCATAACATCTGAAGATACTAAAGCTTAATCAAAATGTCAACTGAGTGCATACAACATGAGATTACAATAGATTAAGTTCAAGATAAATCATAACTAATGATTTAACATGACAATTTAACATTGGTGTGAGACAAACTAAACACAGTGGTGACATTAAATAAGCAGATAGTACATGTGTGAAATAGATGAAAAATAGATCAGATATATAATAAAACTACCTGAGACATCTTCCCTGCCGCGTAATCTTTGAAGAACCTTTTTTGCCTCAAGCATCTTTCCTTTACTGACCAACCATCGAGGAGACTCGGGCAAGAAAAATATAGTTAATAAAAAATAAAGGAATGATGGAATAGAAAGAACCCCAAGCATTAGTCTCCAGTTAGGAGATGCATTGAATGACATGAGAAACACCATACAGTATGATAAGAACATGCCTCCTGAACCACTGAATTGAGGAAGCGTATTGAGCGAACCCCTTATATCGGAAGGGGCAGTCTCAGATATATAGACAGGGACAAGAGTAACAGCAAGGCCAATCCCAAATCCATCAAGTAGCCTTGCTAAGCATAACACATAAACATTAGGTGACCACATCATTACTAAACCACCCAAAAAGTAAAGCATAGATGAGATAATCAACATCGGTCTCCGACCAAGCCAATCGGATATAGGGCCAGAGCATGTTGTGATTACTGTTGCTCCAATAAGGGACATAGCCACCACAAGTCCTTCCACACTTGTTTGCAAAGCAAGGTCTTTCTTAATGTAAAGAATTGCACCTGGCAACCAATTAATATCATAGAGCTCAACTAAATTGAATCATAATAATTTCTTTGTTACAATTAACAAGGAAAAACAATAGGGGTCTAAGATTATTGCAAATTAAGTAGCAAGGATAGTTCAAAATATAATTTTGAGTGTATATTAGAAAGAAAGTAGTAAGAGGGAAAAGGAACAAACCAGCAATAGTAGCATTATCCCATCCTTGTAGAAAATTGCCGATAGAAGCAGCAATAGCAACTAGAATGGCACCTTTCATTGTACTTCTTCTTCTTCTTCTTCTTCTTCTTTTCTATCACTTGCTATTTCTTTTCTTTTCAGAAAATGGAACTGAATCTGTGTGTATAGATCCAGACACAGCCAACCAGACATTCACTCTATTTATTTCATCTCATTTTCTTTTTCCACTAACCACTCTCCCTTTTATTTTGTTGAGCCTTTACGAGCCGAGAACATCTACTTTTACATTTACAAGATTCGAAATCGAGACTTTACTTACAAAAAATTAAACATGTATTACTTGAACTAACAATTTTCTCTTTTATTTGTTCTTGTATATTTTATTCCCTCACTCTCTCACTGTTTTATTCTATTCCCCCACCCATCAATCATTATTGCGCCCTTCAAAATATCTCCCTTTTTTAATTACTTTATTCCACCACTAATACAAACTACACACCAAATATAAAATCAATATCTTAATCAATTACGTCATTTTTTGTTTTTTCGTGTACCAATTATTTCCTAGACCGTATAAAATGAATTGAAAACTTTATTGAATTAATTATTAAAAATATTGAGTGCTTTATTACAGAGAAGTGAGGAATTTGATTGTGATTGGATGATAGGAGTGAGGAAAGAGATGATGGTCCCTAAGAAGGGTTGAAATGTAATTGGAGCATTAATTAATTAATTAATAAATTGAAAATATTTATATGGGGATGATGTAACTGGAACGTGAAAACATGAGTTTCTAAATAGAATATACCCAAGTAGGTCCAATTTCATCATGTGCCATGTGCTTCCTCTCTCATTCATATCCCACATGCATAATGCATTACTCATTTCACAATATATAACGTTTTCTTTTCTTTTCTTATTTTTATTTTCAATTTCCTTAACATCAAAATTGTAGGAAGATGATATCAGTCTTACAATGTTGAAAGTAGGGTACATAATAGTACATGTTGTTTCTTCATCACTCTTTGATTTTCAGCTCAGGAATATATACCAATAGTAATACTACTCATCAGGGCACATGGCATCTGGAATCTGTTTCATTCAGTCCACCTCCTCTCCATTATTAAAGAAAACAGTGCATACCTAAGATTATAATACATGATAAAAATAAAGTTTTAATTGTCCATATTTTTTAAATTAAATATTTTAAAAAAATAGTTATTTTCACATTTCCAATACTAAAGAGGAGAGTCCACTACTAAAGAAGATCAACTTAGTTTCAATTTAGTGACAATATAGTACTTGAGCTGGTAATTACAATGCATATTCCCACTCTATAGCTGCATGTTATTTATTAAATAATCATGTGCCGACGTGACCATCTCACATTTAAATTTCTATAGATATTTTTTAATCACTGATTTATTTATATCAAGATTCTTTAACATACAAAATCCCACCGCCTTCAAACTAGTCCAAATTATTTGGGCCATTGGTTTCACTTGTCAGCTTTTTTTGTCGCTTGGGATGGGACAAAAATATTAGTGGGGGTATTACGTTTTGCCTTACAGGCTTACAGAGTTTTAGACTATATTATTATAGCTTATAGCATACACCAACAGTTTAAGTTTTCTATGTTTACATTCTCAAGAAAAAATAAATTCAAGTTGGATTGAACATGTGAGGAATTGAGACCGACTAAGGTTTGTCCCTTACTCAATCCTAATGTTGATTAAATTATTTTTTTTAATTTTCCTCTACAGATTAATCCAATTCCAAATATCTATTGGACTATCTTTTGAAACCGAAATTAACCATAAACTTGATTAAATATAACGCGTAGTCTTTTTAGATAAATATTTTCAACATTACTTAGTTAGATATGTTATTTGAGATATAAAATGATATATGTATATATTTTATTAATATGATAAAAAAGTAGGTAATAAAAAATATTTGGAGTTAAATAAATATCATTACTTTATACACAATTAAATATCCACATATAAACATGTCGAATAGGTATCCATGGGACAGGTCGAGACATGTTTGTCACTTACCTATCCCTAAATATTATCCACGTCTAATTTTTGAATCTAATTTTAGACTTAATAAAATCCAACCACATTCAAAATAGATAATACATTACTAGTTATATTAACACTTGGACTTGGGAGAAAAACATACAAAGAATAATAAATAAATCATCATAAATATCTCACGTTTTATTTAATGTTAAATAGAAAGGTCGCTAGGTTGATTACCTCAAAACCAAGTAGTGGATGAACAAGAATTATTCCTGGTACATGAACATGATCCGTGTCTGAAATTCATGTCGTTTTTCATCTTGAACAAGTTTATACAACATGCTTCTTTTTAGCATACCAAGTTGGCAACATTTTTATGTTAGAGAATACCAAGTTTAAAAATATGATCAGTTTATACTCTCATTTTGCTTATTTCACAGGAAGAAACCAAAGTTGTGACCATTAGTGGGTACCATGACGTGCCACAAAACAATGAAGAAAGCCTATTGAAGGTAGTTGCAATTTGCATTTATACAGTGATGTGTTTGATGGACATTGTGGAACTGGATCAAGGTGTGGCAGCTCAAAAGGATACATAAGGATGAAGGAAGAGGAACATCAAAATCATACATAATTTACTTCCATTTGTGTCTAAAGATTAATAATTACTACCACTAAAAAAGAGGGAGATAAGACATAGTTTCCACATAAAAACCAGCGACAAACAAGTTACAATAATGAGATGCCGAAGTCTCACTATAATCTCATGATCCTAAATGCTCCTAAGATCACATTATTCACACCCCAACCCTCCATGAACCTCTGGAACCTCTCTAAACTAAGAAAGCATATAATCTACCGTTTAAAATATTTGTTCTTGCACTAATATTACACGGATAATGTTACACATGCGCCTCTTCAATACTTTAAGAAAGGAAGAGAAACACACAAGAAAAATAGCATAACAAGTGAGTAGAGTCTGATGTAACACCACACCACACGAAATCCTACTCCATAAAATAGTGACTAGCTCGGTAGAGGGACATGGCTGGAATGCTGGGTTATTTTAATTGCAGGCTCAGGAACTTGGGTTGTGAGGGCTCCCAGGTCCATCCGACGATTCGCTGAGCGTGCCCTGTGATGGTGAGCTGCTTTGGCCAGCATTGGCAAACTTTGGTGAGGCAGATGAATTCCCCATTTGGTTTGCCAGCTTGGGGACATTGCAATATTCACCAGGAAAGCTCAACAAAACAACCTGCAAAATGTATGTCGTGTTTAGAGAACAAACTGACAAGTATCTCTGTACAGTCTTTCCAAGAATTGCCTGTGCTCGAGTAAATGATAAAGGAAGATACCAAGGTAGAGATACGATAAATATCTTACTATAGGGTTCAAGACACACAAAGATAATAAAGTAAGAAATGTGTACAGTTTTTGCTTCTTTTAAATGTATGAATAAAAAGGACATAAATCAAGAAAGAAAATGTACCTGAACAGCGGAAGCAGCAATCAGTTCACCCATAACGCCACCTCCCACAACATGACCATCTGGCCCAGACAAGGAGACACTTAGTCCACTAGATCTGTGGGATGGACCGCTATTATCATAGAGAAGTAAAGAGCCACCGAGTGTAAGGATCTCAAAGCGACCCTGAAAACCCAAAATTCACAAAATGAGTTCAGATACCTGCACCAACCACTAGAGCATGCAGCTTGTTTATAGTGTCATGACCATCAACATTTCCCACCAAAATGCACTCACACAATCTGGTCTATCTTGTAAATATAGAATATACTAGCAAACCATACCCAAGTAAGCATTTTAATTTTGGGCAAACTTTAAAAATCAACTTCAATTTTCTCTTACAAAGTTGTAGAATAAATATTAATGCTGATGCCTTTTAAACTAGGCTAAGAAACAAATATCATTCATAACAATAAAAATGAATATGAATGAATGAGCAGTTCCACAAATCAACACAAAAATACATATAAAAGTCATCAAGTATGTCCCCCATGGCCCACAGGATAATCTACTAGAGAGTAGAGACTGACAAAGAATATTTACACTAACAAAATAATTGATGGACCTAATGGCTAATATCCATAATTTTAAATCGAAGATGAGTATATGAGAAGAGGATGAAAGAAAGGTTGCTAGGATGTTTATAAACCTCATAAGTCACGGATCCAGATGAGGGCTGACGGAGTGTCACCCGAGAAATGGCTCCATTTGCAGACAATATGCAAACATTGCTGCGTACATCCAGCGAAAGGGCCACAATCTTCGTCGCAAGACACTGCATATCAAAACATAAAAATGCAGTATTTGGTCCCAAGAGAAACTACAGTAATGCTAAAAAATTACAATAAAATTTACAATAGCCCATATTTTAAAGGAGCAAATGAATACTGAAAAGCTTAAATGTTTGCAAATTAGAGATGTTTTTTTATAGCCCAGCTGTACAAGCATGATAAGGTAATGTGGTACTCCCTATGTTTCAAAATATCCGTTGTTTAAGGTTTTTGAACAACGATTCGGAAATCTACTAAACAATCTCAAGATTTAGGAAATATAAATACATATGACTATATCACCTCCTTCCTTCCATTAATTAAAATAATGAAGCTGTATGGACAAGGAAGAAATCTAATTTAGTCTAATGATTACGGTGTTTCTCATTCACCCCAAAGGAAGTATTGTCAACAATCAAATTATGCATGTTTAAAATGAAAGAGCAAGTGCAGAAAAAGAATGAATCACAATCTCACTTTCAGAAACAACAATATTCATCAAAGTAAGCCAAATTACCACTTTAATTAAAGTATATGAGTACTGATGTGAGGCATGGAACAGAAGTTATAAAATATTAATAAATAACACAATTTTCTAGGAAATAAAAAGGCAGCATAACAACCATTCACAGTTAAAATAATTTACTCCATGCATATGAATAATATCTTCTTTAAGATTAAGCAGATACCTCTCCAGCTTTCACGGTGATAACATGAGGGGTCAATGGAAATTCTGGACCTGGTTCTGCAGAAAAAAAATTCCATGACAAGATAACATCACATACACATACATGAAATTTGATTATCCACTTCTGAAATGAAATAAAAGGAAACCTTTCACATTTTGAATGTATATATGAAATGCAATTGCAAATGAGAGTAGCTTAAATGCAAGGAAATAGGAAATCACATACTTAGGGGCTAAGGGCAAACAAAATAGCTAAAGGCATGAAACTGGAATAGACATGGGCAAAATAGTAAATTTAAAAATTGGGGAACTAACAAGACAGATGGGGTAGTCACAGGTCCCAAATTCTAGTTCTACCATATACTTCATTACTTTAAACATAACAAGTATCTATCCATACCAGCTGTAAATTACAACTAAAAAATAGAGTTTTGTGAGTATTAAATATACTTTAAGCTCGATTATATTGAAATGAGAGAAAACCATTCCATTGCATATCCTGTGAGAAAAATAGCTGCTACTACTACTATTACTACTTCTACTACTAGCTAGTGTATACATATTGTATATATAAATAGAGTTTCATCACAGAAAATTAGAAATTAAAAATGGCATGAAAGACTAATACAAAGCATAGAGGAAGTAAAAAAAAAACAAGAGCAGAAGATAATGTATATATGCTAGTAGCTACCATACCATTGACGCGACGATGCTTATTGACAGAACCGCGAGGTCTGCCTCTCTTTTTCACCGGAACTGTGGATGCAGGAGCACCAGGAGCAGGAGCAGAAGCAGGTGCAGCCGGGGAAAAAGGAGTGGTGGCGGCGGCATAAGCAGCAGTAGCAGCAGCATGAGCAAAGGGAGCAAAAGGAGCTGTGGAAGCACTAGGAGGACCAAAATGTACACCTGCCGGAGCAGCCGTAACCGCAATTGGACCGTTGGATTCAATTTTCTTTGGCCTTCCTCTCTTCCTTTTCACAGGTTCAGAGCTACCCACAGGGCCGTGCACGGCAGCACCGTTAAAGTTAACGGTAGAAAGTGGAAGAGGAGCAACGGTGGGTGTTGCCATCTGAATAGCAGCATATTCCGTCCGCACATTTTGCTCTTGTTCAGGTTTCTGAATACCAAAGTTGAAATTTTGTTGCGACATAATGTTGATCTCAATATCTGGGTTCAACATAAACAACACAAATGAGCATTGGAATCTGAAATTTATAAACCATAATCATCATCATCATCATCATCATTATGTTTCTTTTTTCTGCTTCCATATAACAATTACCCATTCAGATTTCAAATTCACTTCATTTAACGTGTTCAAACAATTCATTCAATTTTATTTTTGACCCCCAAAGAGGGAGAAGAAGAAAAAGAAATGAGTGACAAAGTTGAAAACCCTAATTTTATAACAGTGAGTGAAGTAGCAAAGTAACTGCAAAATCAGCCATGGAAGCGATTTTACTTGCTGGGATCATGAAAATAAATTTCAGATTTTATTGAAAATATAACAATTTTGTATTTTGAATGTGAAATAAAGAAATGAAAAAGTAATTTTTAATTGGCAGTGAGAATTAGAAGAAGAAAAATGAGAGATATAGAATAGAAGATGGGAGTAAATAAAAAGAAATAAAAAAGAAATAAACTTACGAATAAGTTAAAGGAAAAAGAAATGGAGAGGGTGAGAAATATATGTGGTAGAAGGAAAAATCGTGGGATGGATTTACGAACCAAGGTGCTTAGGTGCTTCTCTCTCTCTCTCTCTCTCTCTCTCCACCTCCAGTTTTCATTTAACATATTACTTTTTTATTCATTCTTTTTTCAATATTTTTAAGAGATTTTGTGTTTTCCCTTTATGCCCTTCCTACAAAATTTGGAAAGTGAAATTAAATGAGAAACTTACAAAATCCCTTTTGTGCATATACTTTTACAAAGGTGCTCTACTACTTCCCATTAACTTCAATTATATGTTCAAACCATATTCCATTTTTAGTGTAAGAATCCATGTAACTGCTCCCTTTTATCATCTCACTTGCTTAATATAACTTTCTTCTTCTATCAAATGGATGGTATAACAGATTGTATACTTCATCTGTGTTTTGTTGATCAATTAACTCTTTCTTTTTTTGGGCACAAGTAGACCTCAACTATAACCTTAGAAATTGTTTTTTTTCTATCAGTGTAATATCTATCTATGTATTGACAATATAAAGAGTTATACACAGTCAGTATATTATCTGTGAGAGCACAAAAGTCACATCATTTAATGTGAATATGTGATGGCATGGTCGATCAAGTGAAGCATATATTCATGCATAAAAGTGTTAATACCATAAGGAAGAAGAGGGCATGGTCGACCAAGTGAAACCAAATTACAATTAGCTCTACGACCATCACAAACCCTCTGAGCAACTTCGGGATCCCGGAAAGTCACCTATACCCTCCAATTCCATGCATGTGAGATAGAAACCAAGTCAATTCTATAGTGAATCAAAATAGCTACAGTGTAAAGGTTTATTATACTCAGAAGGCATAATCTATCATATAGAATAATAATAATAAAAGATACTGACAAAACCATAGCCTTTAGAAAGAGCAGTGTTGTTATGAGTGATAACAACAGCTTCTAGAATATGACCAAAGTGTTGAAAGTAAGTGCGCATGGTTTCACTCTTAGTCTCCCAAGGGAAGGAATCATAAATCATTCATCCTAAATTTGTGGCACATGAAGTTAAACCTGAAACACTTGAAATTTGTGCCGCTTCATTTATCTGAAATACATGCTAAGAAGCTCCAGGAGATGGAAGGTTCTTTTGGTGATTTGGAAGCATGTCAGATAAACATTTCATTATTAAATTATATATATATTTTCAACCAATTACCTCAAATGGAACAGGAAGTGATACACTTTTAGGACAAAATATGTGTTACATTTTTTAAGGAGTCATTAATTGGAATAAAATGCCGTTAAAATATTAAACTTTGTTAATGTGGAATATTGATGTAGTTGCGTATTTCGACCAAATTGGAATGAGAATGATTCATTTTGAAACTGAAGAGCTACTCAATAATGAGAGTCAGAAGTTGTGTGCAAGTGGTATATTATGTGAATGGTTGCTAATTCTAACTTTTTATTCTCTTTTTTCTTCATAAAAGCTATGAAGCACATACATTCCTTAAGGCATTAAGATGTTGACATTTTCTTTTTAAATAAGCAAACAAACCTCATGAAAATTGTGAGGTTGATTAGCATTACGAAATTTATTTACCACAAATATGTGGTTTAGCTTAAAAGTAAAAATATCACTGATATCACCTTCATGTTTGGTTAGGGCCATACCATCTAAAGGGCAAATGGGAATTAGCGTGACTCAAAAAGTGTTAGGATGCTTGTAGCATATAAATTATTTTTCCCACTTGGACAAAAAATTCCAAACATGGTATCCGTAATAACAATGATTGAACATGCATTATGATCATGGTGGGAAAACAAGCGAAGACTAAACTATTAATTTAATCTACCAGAGATTCACCTGAGATAAAAAAATAATCCTAAAAGGATTCACTTGAGATCAAAAAAATGATCCTACAGATTCACTTGGCATTAAATGGAGAGCTTTTGCATCATCTAACTACCCGAAGTATGTTAACATCATACATCATACTGCAAAGTATGTTTGCTTCCAAGTGAAATTATCTGTCATGACATTCTCAACAATGTTTATTTTCTTTATCTCCAAAAGCCCTAAACCGTGAACAATTAAAGGATGAATGGGAACATTCTGGTATATGAAAGGATCAAAACCCACCACCATTTGTGCAACTAGGTTAGTTTGGTAATACTTCGACTTTGTAGGTCATTTTACTAAAATTATAAGAAATCATGTAAGAATACCATTCTTCAAATTCTTATTTCCTTCTTTTCCTGAAATTTCCCAGACGTTAGAGAAAGAAGAGGATGAGGAATCTTATACTCATAAATGAAATGAATTGCACTTGCCAATAATAAACAAGAATGCATAGCTGTATTCTTACATCACAAGAACCCGCAAAAAAAATACATACCTTTAAAATATTCATCTGTCAATTATATTATTCCCTTCTCAATAAATGACTGTAAATAAAATTACAAGCAACCATGTACATGTTAGGTCAGTTCTATATTACCTCACTTTTCGATTCCTTGCTGCAGGTATTGTATCAAGTCATAGCCAGCTGTACTCCACTTATTGTAAGCATCTTTACAAACATGGGTCATGAAATTGGCTGCTTCGCGCTCACTCATCTCTGGATGAAATCTCTTCCGAAGATTGCCTATTGGGTCACCCCTACTGAAGCAAGGTAACCCACTATCAAGCATTAAAGCCACAATAGTGATGATCCCATCCATATGACGACGGGCAGCTAGGTACCCCTTCACGCACAAACTAGATGTACAAATACCCGGTCACAAACAGTTTTTGATAATATGAAAAGGGGTAAAAAGAGAGAGAAATTCCATCACCACTACCTTAAAAATTGGCTCCATGTCTCACTCTTCATAACACCAGATGGATCTAGTAATTGTGTCATCTCATGGCTTAGCTTAAAATGTGCACTTTCAAAACGCATATTATTACCAGGAGAAGTTTCTAGGATGAAACCAAAGTCAATATGAACAAGCCTCCCAGCACTGTATCAGCATATTTATTGGTTAAATAACTTACATATTTGCGGTAGGGGAAGAAAGCAGGGGGTGGGGGAATGAAGATCAAACGAAATCAACCGAGGGCAAACAATGAGGACTTTAAATATTTCAGAGGCAACAAAGGTAAAATTGATTGGGCGAGCAATTATAAATACATTTGATAACAAAGTAATAGAAGAAAGACAAAATCTTACCTATCAAAGAGAAGGTTCCCATTGTGCCTATCTTTTGGTTGAAGCAAAAGACTAGCAACAGCATAACCAGCACTGCTGACGATGAAGTTCTGGCGTGCTGCCTCAAAACTGGCAGTTCCTACAGGACCGAAGTCTTGCTGAAATATCTCCAACAAACCCCCATCAGTTGTCTCCCCCATTTGACTTCTACTACGTGTATTAGGCACAACCTGGAAAACATTAAATATGAATTGAGTTAACAAAATAGTTATCCCATGTAGGATATTAGAAATAATTAACAGAGGATGACTATTTCTAATATCCTATAAATTCTTATCCCCTTCTTTTCTTAACAACCTGAATGGCTGGTTAAACTTATTAACTATTTTAAAAAAAATAAGAGATGAAATTACTAGGCCAAAACTGGAGATAATTTAAAGAAAAAGCTATAGATAAAAGAATCTTAAACTTTTAATTCTTAAAATTATTGATCAAAACAAGGTGATAAACTACATATGCAGATGAATTCCAGTTGGAAAATTGTGAAATCCAAATTAGGACACGCCCCCATTTATTTAGCCCCCTGAAGCTAACCCTCCCACAACTTAACACAAGTGCTCCAGTAAAGCTGACTCATTCAGTAAACATACCTTAAAAACCAACATAATTAAATAGAAAATCCCTAATTAATATTTCACATTTCAAACAAAGCAAACTAAAGTAATCAAGTAAAAAAGCAACTCAAAATGGACCCTACTATTATATTATATAAACTTAGCTCAGGACTTAATATTTTATAGCTTAACAAAGCAGAGGAATAATAATAATAAATTGATAAAAAATCAACCAAACACATTGCAGAACTTAGGCATTTCAACCCAAGTACCAACAATATCAACTAAAAGCATGCTTTAGAGGCCAAGACCATATGCGCAGGTTTGATATAAAGAGAGTTTACACAACTCAAATTTGTATCCCAAGATCATAAACTAGCATGAGGTCACCAGCTAACTTGAGAGTTTGACAACCATGTGATTACCATCAGACCTAGAATGTAAAATAGCAATCATCGAAAAGAAACATATCCTTTGGAAATAAACTTCCAAGAATTAACATGGCTGCAGTTATCCCGGGATCGGTATTCCACCCGTTCTGATCTTGACCATACTTTTACTTAATCTAAATTAGTTGGTGCCACAGAATTTTTCAGGATGCTTCAGTATATTAGCAATAAACTCACCTCTATTATACCTCTCTCAGGACCAGTAGGCAGAACACCATAAGGAAATAGATATAGATTTAATCCGACAGCTTCAAATAGATCTCTAAGAAGTGCAATTACTTGAAGGGCAAGAACATCTTGTCTACAGTCATCTCCAACCTTGAATGAGGAAAACTCAATTAGTCCAAGAATGAGAAGAAAAGAGAGTACACAATGTATTAAAAAAAACTATTTTGTTATGCTTGTATATGTGTATAACACAATGTTTTGCAATTGTGTTGACAGGATAACAAATCAATTATAAACGCCAATGCCTGAATTTTGAGTCTGCAAAGGATGTCATAAATACAGGACAGCTAACCTTGAAAATGCAACCTTGTGGCTTTATATCGTTTTGGTCCCCATCTCGATCAGCTACGTTAAATGCTATCAAGATTGGGACTTTTGCAGCTGACTGTAAGGGAATACCACTATCCACGATAATACCCTTAACAAGCTTGCTAGGAGCTGTCGGCAGATAAAGGTCGTCACCCTCCAGTTCAATTTTCTCCAATTCCCTATCGAAGATGATAAATTCATACATCAACCTCTATTTTGAAATTGACTTGGGAATTCAAAATAAGGATCATGCCAAAGACATCTGCCTAATACCTTCGGATACCAGCTCGGCGTTCTTCCTTAGGGAGTGGATATAGTACGCCAGAGATGGAAGTAACTTTGTCGAAGAAATCAAACTCCCTTTTAAATATATCAAGTGCCTTTGGACTAAAACCATCAATTATCCGTTGCCTTACAGCTGGCAGCAGTTCTAGAAATGAACCATTCTGAAAGGAAGCACATGTGAATACAAACTCTAAACTATGATGTGGAAAAACATAACAAATTCTAACATAAAACAAAGGATTAGATTGAATATATTCTACATCTTCACAAAGTAGTACTACAGAAGTGAGTGCCAATTTTGAAGATTTTAGACAACCACAAAAATGTATCCACTCTGACGAACTAAATGTCAATGTTAATCTCAATCGTTTTTCTCCTAGTGTCATCATGACTTTCTACACAACAAACATATTCCACCACAGTACAATTGTAAGCTCAGCCTACAGTGGCCACATAACCAAATGCCTATATGATTACATACTGCACCTCATTGCTTAATTATGAAGGCAACAACTAGGTAATGTCCTGATTATAATAACTTAATAGTTCATAAGCCTGAAACTATAATAAGACTCCACAACTTTCAACTCTTAAACTTCCATATTGGGCAGTCTCAAAATGCATGTCACTTTTAAGAGTCAATATGCCAAGTTTATACTTTCCTCAATTGCTATCACTTTTTTTTTTCAAATTCAAAAAACGTTGACGATAGTTTTAACAATACTTGATCTGATGCACTAAACTATGATGTGTTTTTACTCAGAAAAAGGAAAGGTGTACTTAAACTTCATGAAAAGTTAAATGAGACACATAAAATGGTGGAAGGATTGAGGGAGTCATGTTTCTGAAGCAAATTTGTCAGAGAACCAATTACATAAACATAACTTGTTAATTACATTTATTAACAGAGACAGTATCGTAATAACAATAATAATTATTATATTATCATTACTAGTACTTATAGCAGAACTCATGATTAAAGCCAGTGCATCTGGTTTCAGTGCTCACTGCTCAGTAAATATTAAATATTGCCTAAATGATGTACATGACCAGCATAAATCCTAGCAGTAGATGCCAATTTTAGTTTGGAATTCATGATGTTTCATCACTATATGATAGCAATAACTATACAGGATATAAAGAAGCTTGCTGTTGGCATACCTTCCCAATGTTAGGATCTTTCCCTGGCTCAGGTACAGTCTCGCCCTGCCCCAAAGAAACTCAGTGCTTAACCACTTGTTAAATAGATAACAAAGAACTTGTAACAAAGAAGTGAGGTAACAAATACAAAACTATATACAATGATAATGTGCACAACATAATTAAGTGAAATAAGAATAACTTTCATAAAAAAGAAAAAGAAATAATGATAATCAACAATCACAAGTTATACCTGTAGGTGCCAGATAAGAATATGGGCAAATATGTCACTTCTTTGAGCAGCTCTAAGCAAATAACCTTCTACTAATTTCTGAAAAAATTAAAATATGGAACTGCTTATTATCAAGCAAAAACAAGTTGAAATTCACTATAAATAAGGTCATACGTTGGCTTAAAGTTATCTACCCTTTTACATCACTTATTGCAGAGTAACTTTGAAACGTGTTAAGAAAAAAGAATTTAAAAATATGTGTGCCAAAGTATGATATTATATTTGGGGAAAGAAATTAAAAGATGTCAAAATATTTAGCGAGTATAAAAAATTGGAGAGGTAAGTCACAAAACTCCCACAAGACTAGTGACATTTGACACGATGGAAAACACTTTCTGAATCCGTAATTTTATGTATATATTTTTGTTTAGTCAACAGACTTTTCAAAATCTGAAGAATGTCATTACATAACTAGAAGCGGAAGTCTTACTTACGTTATGCTGTAGGTGTTAAATGGTGAGAGGTAAAAAGAAATATGTAGAACTGGATTTTAAGTGGCACACAGTTTGAGCATATACATACTAAGTGGGGAAAATCATGAATTCAAATTTCAGTAGATATCTAACCCCATCATCATGTCGCAAAGACTGCACCAGCTGCGGCATGAAAAAAGTCACTCTTTCAGGAGGATAGGATTCTAGAACCCTTAGAACATACGCCATGACCCGTGGATGCCCCTTGTATGCAGGAGTAAGGAACTCCAGAGCTTGTGTAATAGAACAAGGAGCCCAGTGAGGCAATTGTTGCAAAAGCACTGAATTGTCATCAACCGCCTTGGGGGTGATAAAGTAAGGTAATGCTTCAGGTACGTTGCGCACATCTATAATATGTCCCTGTAAAGAGAAGTTGTTATGTCATTTTTTGCAAGATAATATATGTATTAGTCATGAGAGAGAACAGCTCAGATCACATAAATGGGGAAACACTACAATAGTAAATCTGCCATTTCAGTATAAATATCAGTATGACTGAATAGGCTCTCACACCAATTTGAATGGAAAAGTATGAATATCAGTATGACTGAATAATTAAGCCCCTTTACCAGGATTGACATCAAATATGCTTGGGAGAAATAATTACTAAAAGATCAGGTAAGAAACAATCAACTCTTATAATTGTACAACCGACAATAATTACAAGATGGTATAATTTCAAAAAAGATATTTCGACACGCATAATTTGGACACAAACAAATAGATTTTTACCATTATGATTTTTATGCATTCAGATATGATTATGATTTATGTTTTCTTTTCAGTACCCAAACCTAATGTATTTGGTAGAAAATAGAGAGAATAAAACATTCTCTCTTTCAAAACCTTCGATGCCTTTTCTCACTTGATTTTTCTCTAATGCCTATCAAAACTATAAAAAAATTATTCCTGCAGGATGCAATTACCAATTTGCAAGCCACACCCCCTTCAACCCTAAACTTTTCTACCACAAATCCAATGCCCACCACACTTCCACTGTCCAACATCCAGAGATTAAAGGAGCAATCGTTGCAAAAAAACATAAGTCTTGACCTATTAAATCAATTCCTATTATGCAGACACTCAACTGAATAGAACTTCTACTTCACAATATTATAAGAAAACATACCTGAACCAGCTGAGTTACTTCAGTTTTCAAAAATGCATTGGTCGGGAACCTTGAAGCCAAGGATAAAGCAATCCTAGGATCAACGGCAAAGGCAGTCCTAGCAAATTCTACCCATTTATCTGAACTATACTTGGGTCGTGAAACACTTTCCCTGGAAATACATATCAAGTATCTTAAAATTAAAGAAAAGAAGAGACGCCAGTGGTAAAAACAGATAGATAGATAGATAGATATGTATACTTTGTGTTGGTCGGTTGTGCCCAGACCTCAAGCCTGTCAGCCTCATGTTGGCACAGCATTATAAGTAACTGCCTCCGTTTTTCTCTGTCAACAGCATAATTCTCCATTTGACCCCAAACAGGATGGTGGTGATCATTCTGTATACATAAATATTAGAAAATTGCACAAAATAGTTTGCTAGTACCTTGGAAAAGTTTAAAGTGAGCACATAATGTTCCAAAGCCAATAGTGCAAAGCAGATGACAATGCCGGACATAGAATTATTACCACATCAGCCAAAGGGTTTCCATTTTCTTGTCCATTTCCTTTTGAACCAAGTTGAACAACATCTCCTTTCACATTTGAAAGGTACTGAACAAATAGAGAAACAGACTGAGCCTCACACTGAGCAAAATTTGAATAGTTTGTGTCGTACCATTCAGGATAATGAGCAAACCAACCCAGAGAAGCCCTGCAAATGCACCAAATGACATATTCAGTTAATCCAAAAATGGTAAACATGATAAATCATAAATGGATAGATATCTTCGAAAGAAATTAATTGGTCTATGAAAAATTGCAATGAAAAAGTTGAGAAGCATGCTGTCGAAATATTGTTAGAAGACCTAAGAAATTTAATGCACTGAAAAGCTAATCTAAAAATCGAGTCAAGTCCTTTACAGTTATAACAGATCCCCCGCCCACCCACATATTTAGCAAACTAAACAACCTCCAAAAGATGCAACTCCAATTGTAATAAAAAAAAATAGGTTAAACGTTATTAAGAGGGATAAGCATTCTTTATGGACGGTATAAGGCTTGGATCTTCTGGTTGTTCCATAAAAAAGAACAAGAGACAGAATACAGAAGATCCACTGTGTATTTTGATCATCTTAGTAGGTTTCTGAAAAGAAGAATTAACAGGCAAAGCATTCATTCAAATTGAAATTGACTATAAATTTACTAACACAATAAGATTCAACACATTATCTATTGGTCACATCTGGAAGAGAAGGGAAGCATGAAGTAAATGATGTTTAGTCATTGCATAATCAGAACACGCTGACATTTGGCACAAAAGATTTGAGTGGCAGATTCACAGACTGGGTTGAGTACAGTTGGTCTACATGTGATTTCACCCATTTCCAAAGTGAAACTCATCCCCTCTTTGGCACTTAGAAACATATTGACATGCCGACAAAATTTGACCATCTAAAAAAGCAGTTTCCAGAAAAACCTTTCACTCAACCAAGGTATGGGAATAAAAACCTTGTAAGAAACATAAATTGAAAAGGGAATGCAGTATGTAACCTACCATGAATTATAATATGTTGTAGCAAAAAGCATGCTCCATGTAGAACAACAAATGGCATAAATTTTGCAACAATTAATATTAAACAAATATTAATTGTTGAAATTATAGGGCTTAGATATGAAAGGAGAAAAAGGAATGACAATTAGTAAATTGTATTGATAATATTGTAAATAATGATGTCATAATATTGTGAATAATGATGTCATGATGTTGTGATAATAATGTGATGCAAATGACATAATCTTAATCCCTATCTATAATAATACTAGCTCTTAATAAATAAGGAAACAAATCATAAAAGATAAGATAAAGTGATCTCAATTCTAAGAGATCTTCTAGGATAGTCTTAAGATATTGTGAGATACTTTCATATATTCTAATATTCAGAAAAGTAACTACTTCGGATAGCTACACCAAGAATGCCAAAAATAAAATGTAAGAGACTAATGTTTACCGATAAATCCGATCTTCCAGCAGTTGAAGCCCTATTTGAAATTTTTGCAGATTGCCCTGAAACTGGCATGAGCAGTATTTGAGCCCTAGAAGCATGAGAGTGAAAAAGGTGCCTGAGGCTGCAGGATGGCGTGAAAAGTTCCAGGGAAGCTTTGTTGTCCCCTGCAACATCCTACCAAGAAGCAAGAGTTGTTCCACACTTTGGAGCCGAATCGCCTACAAAAGACAAGATAAGTATCCCGGGAACCTAAATAATTAAAATTAAACAGGAACATAAAAAAATTAAAATTATCCAGGGAACCTAAAAAATTTAAAATTACCTGGGGAACAAAAATATACTATTAGGTAAGTTATTCGCAATTCTTAAGTTTGGAACTAGATGCAATAATAATATTTAATAGAAGTAAGCAACAAGATAATACCTTCTTCAACCACATCAATTTTAGTTCATTAGGTTGTTTATAATGTGAATCAAGATATTGAATGTTAAAAAAATTAAAATTTCAATAGCAATTAGTCAACCAGATCATTAGCAGCAAACATTTGGTGGCAAGTTATTACCATAAAAAATATCACACAATCCACTAATCAAGGAATGAATATCACTCCTCTGAATAAGTGACAATTCATGAATAGATTCCAGAATTGAAAAATCCACATCAAATAACTGAAACATGATCTTTCACTAAAAAAACACAGTAGGTTGATAGAGAAACAAAAGATTCAACCTTGCCAAGTTTAATGTATAGTAGCTCTAATCAAAATATTCATAGAATGATTTTTTATTCTTATTATTATCACCTTGCAATGGTGATGAAAGATCAAGACAATACCCAACGCAAATCCCATGTTACTCAAATAAAACAATTATATATATATATATATATATATATACTTCATGAATTAATTATACTTTTTCTTGCAATCAAAACGAACCCACAATTAACATGGCAATCATTATAATGTTTAGATAAGCAAGTGGCAAAACGAAAAAGCATATGTTAACAAATAAGATGAGAAACTTCTAACCTCAAAGCGATCAATGAGAAATCCAAGCCATAGTCGATGAGCAATTATCTGCTCAACAGAATTAATCTCAGGCTGCGCTTCAGGCTCGCCAGGGGACAGGTGAGGCCTCAGTTTGGCAGCAGGCCCACAATATCTTACTTCAGATGCAAAAAGACCACGTTTGGTGTCAATTGTCCATAACCATGCATCAACAAGCTCTGCAAGGACAAGAGATCCAAGCTGAGGTGCAGCAGAAACCAACCAAGTCCATATGAAAACACCAGTTTCCATTGCATCATGGGTTGAAATATAAGCAGGACACCAGCAAAGAAGTCGAAGAAGTTGTGAGAATCCCTCCACATTCGACTTGGATCCAGAACTCTGGCCAAAAAGAAAAACATAAGTCCGATAAAGGTACAATAACATAGATTGCCGAAGAGTTCTAACTATTACCATCGAAGCACCAGTAAGAAATGTATTTACCAAATTTGACAAAAGCAGAACTGTAGCCTGAGAGCAAGTATCACGAAATTCAGACCTGACCACCTCCCCACCTTTCTCTGCTATGTTGACAAATTGTTGAAGTAAACGCACAAACTTATTAAGCAACATTCCGTTGAATGAGTCATCATCAGCTTGTGGCTGTTGAGGAAAAGCTCCAGATATAATTCTTTGAAGCCCAACTCCAAGCCCAAAACCAGGTGTAGTACCAGACTGAAATCCACCAATGCTGTTATACAACCTTCTCATGCCAGCTATTTCTCCAGCGTGGTTGCACTTAACTGTTGCTGCAGCTTGATTGCACTTACCAGAACTGATAACTTCCAAATTAAAAGACTCTGATGCTTTTATGTTTGCACCTGAAGCTGCAGCTGCTGCAGCCATGACTGCTGGAATATTTGCTGTTTGTATCGGCCAGTCATTTTTCCCAGAGCCAATTCGTATCTCAGATAAAAGTAAAACAATATCAATTGTGGGCTGTGCCCTTTGGCCGGTATTTGCTTTACATAGCTTATCCTGACATGAAATAGACAGAAGTTCAGAGAAAGACTGAGAATTTACTAAAAATAAAAATATTTGACAATAAACCTTATATAAATTTTAAATGGAAGGAATTAAGGCACAATAAAACTTATCCACCCACCACATTATGGGACCAATTTCAGAAAGCAATTCAATTAGAATCAGTAGCACAGTCATATGCAGATTATACTTATGACCTATGATGCATGAATGAGTACAGGACAGATATCGAATACAACACAGCCACCTATCCCTCTATTTCTCTGTCGTTTTTACGACAGGTCAAAGGTACCTAAACCATTGGAGTTGTCTTCTGGTATGAAGCTTTCTATATTTTGTAGACAATGATGCCCACCCCCAGAGGAAAAAAATATCACCCAGCATTTGACACATGATACATGCTTAGAATAGGAACTCGTACTTTAATTTTCAAATAATTTTTTTTCTAAACTTCTTACATACAAAAAACAACAAGTCCTAGCTCCTCCAAAGCCAGAATCAGCACAAAGTGTTGAGAGACAAAGATGACAAACAAACTACAAAAATTTAAATTTTGATTAAAATCAATGAAACAGATCATGTCACCTGGAGAAGGCCCTGGCTAGTGCATGGAGCACTTGAAAGTGATTTAACAATCCATTCCCGAACAATTCTTTGATACAAGGAACGGACTGTTGCTGTCCAAGCAGGATCATTGATGACAGTCGAAGAGGAGTCGTCATTAAATGAAAATAGCAACAAGTCTAAGCAGGAAGTATCCCATAAAACCTGAAAAGCCATATTTCTAATATTAACTCTGACGGACAATTCAAGAAAAAAGCACAAGACACGTTAGGTAAATAAATGTACACACATACACATCTTTGTAGCATACACAGTTAAAAAATGTACCTGAGGAAATCTATCTCTAATTTGTGGCAACAAGTTCTCTGCGATATCTCTTATATGATCCTCCCTTTGCGACAGGCTTTTGATTAGAAAACAAGTATGCATAGTAAGTATTGAATCTCGGGCCTCAGCTTCATGGCCTATTTCCGATACTCTATCTTCCTGAAGCCATACCAATTAATCATGTTGATATGGTGCCGAGAGAAACATAATGACATCCATAAGTCAAGTATTTCTCATGCAAAAGAAATCCATTCATGCAACAAAAGTAACATTCTCCATATGAGAAACAGAGGGCATAGAATTGTTTTACAAATGCATAAAATGATAACTTTTCCTACCACCTTAGGTTTTTAGGGTAAAAAAGTAAATGAAGTTTTGACAGAACATGCTGTTTACTAAGTTACTAGCTCAACTTGTTTTTTTAAGGTACTAGCTCAACTTGTTTTTTAAGGTACTAGCTCACATTTAGATAATAATTACACTAAATAAACATGTCCCTGCTCCTTAGTTGAGGCTTACTGGCTTGCATTAATGCATG
>NC_032023.1:20766638-20923336 GCF_001865875.1 Lupinus angustifolius
GGGGGGGGTATTATAAGATTAAACACAATTAAAATTTCGTTGAATCTGTTTCCATTCAGATCAAGCTTTTCAGAAAATTGTAGTAAAGCTAAAACATTTGTTAAACTACTGCCTACCAGCCAAGAAATAGCTGTTTCAAAGGCCCTGTGCACAATTGCTGTTAAACATTGGAAGACGGCGGGCATTAGATTGGGAGTCTTGAGATATTCAAAGACACAAGTAAAGGCACTTCTAGCAGCATCCATAGCAGTGCCACCATTTAAGATTCCACCATTGCTGCTGAAGCGGATGATCTCGAGAAAAGCTACAGCAAGAAGATAAGTAGCCTTCACGCCTGCAAAAAAACAAGCGAAATTCATCCCAACTGTTACGATCGATTGGAGTGGCACAAAATGAGTATAGGAGTTAAGAAGGGATAAGGAGGCCCAAACAGGAAACTATATATCACATTATACAATTACCAATTAGTCATCAGAAAAGAAATGCAAATTTAACCGAGTCCATGACCACAAACATGAGACATGAGAACTTAAAATAAATATAGAGGACAAGGGATTGTTTGTCAACAAAGAAGCTATGAAAAAGTTGTTTGTGTGTTAGTGTAGAGATACAGAGTGGTGTATATCGTAACCAACACATAAAATTGATTAAAAATTAAAATAATCACCATAAGCAATGAAAGGTTATATTTTATGTTCACAAACCAAAAATAGCTAACTTCACGCATATGATATGAAGTTAATGCCCAAACAACTGTCATTTTAGAAATAATCATCTATCTTGATGCTTGTCAATGGTACAAGGTTATGAACAAGTTCTCTGGGAAATGCCCAAGACATGCCAAGCCATGTATATACATGTTCTAGTTCAGAGACGTCCAAGGCATAAAAAATATCATCCGATATTTACAATGCAATATTTCCAACATTAATGTGACTGACATGAAGAGGAGATATAAGTGAAGGATATGATATATGTCCAACACGAGATGCAGAACCTCTCTAAGAATGTGAAGGTGGTGATGACTCATATTTAAAAACATCATGAATATCAAGTAAATGTGATCAACCTGAAATTGTGGTCATTGCTGGAACATCAACTCTCCCTCCTAAAGCTGCAGAAAGTGCAGCTTTCTGTGCAAGAGCAGCTTTCTCATTGCCACTTCCTCGGCCACTACCGGGGTTGTGCAGAGCATTTAATTCTAACTCATCCTCAAGCCATTTCACAGAGCTCACAACCTGGGTAGAAACAGAGAGGTATTTAAAAAAACAAACAGTAAAAACTAAATTTAGTGGGATAAAAGAGAAAGCTATTGCATCAATAGAAGTCTAGATGATCTCATTAGGATTATTAGTATTATTCTTAGTGTGCCTGTTAAAGTAGTGCAAGACTACAAGTAGTTGACCTAATTATTAGTATCAAATGTAGTAGGTTAAGGAAATATGCCTATGTTGTGCTTGATGCTATACATAGTTGGTCGTTAGCTCGGATAAAAGGTGGAGATTGTGTTGGGCAGTCGGCAGCCAACATAAAATATTGTTGTATCACTATAATATGGACCAACAATGTTATAATGTTAAATCTGCTTGCATTGCTGGGGTAAGGTTATGCATATTTACCTTCCTCGTACTCCACCAAGTGGGAGCCTCGTGCATTGGGCCACTCTTTAAATTTTTGTACTTCGAAAAAAGAAAAAAGGAAAATCATGACCTAAGTTATGTTCTAGTTGTTATTTCAATATTTGCATCCTAACAATCATGACATGCTTCAAAATAAGGCCTTCATGATCTACTTAGTTCAGATCCCCATGCCAACCCATTCAACCAAAATATGCATGCATCAAACTGAATATATTGCCAAGGCAGTAAGCTAAAGTGGATATTTCTGCACTAGCATTAGACAACAAAAGATATGTGATGACATAGATGCAATCTTTTGACAATGTTACGCACAGACCTAACACAGATCAACCTTGAGCATATTTGGAACATGGAGCCTCTATTCCACGACAATAATTCTTTAATTGGATAGAAGGAAGGCACACAACGATTATTTCATTCTGAGCCTCGGTTTCACAGAAAGGAAACCTTATTCCCTCCAAGAGACGTGAGAACAGTGACTCCCAGCACGCTAGAATAAGTATTGCTTGTTTGGTTTCCTTACATCGATGATTCCATTCAGAGGAACAATAATGGTCAACTCACAATCCCACTTCAAGCAATTCCATTCTTGCTCAGATTCTCCACAGACACAAAAGTGTTAACCAAACAAGCCAAGTCATTACAAGATTGGCCATAAGCCTAGTATACCAAACTAGTCTACATTCTTCAAACCAACTTATTATTTGGAAAAAAAAGGAAAAGCAGATCCCATATAGTTAAATGGTACTGTTATCCCTCTAGACAGCAATGAATCCTGAATACACTATAATGCAATGACAACCTTACTATTGATATTGTATAAACAATAACCATACATAGAAAAAGACAATAACGAAATGTGTACACATGGGACTTCAGAATATCTTTTATGATCAACTTACTAGTGGAGGAGTTCCCTGAGCAATACGCTGAACAGCAGAAGACCACTCCATGTTCCACATATATGGTCCATTTACAGCTTGAAGGGCAGTTTTACCCATGCTTCCCACACTGTTCAGTGTACTAGAAACGGACTTTGTGGTAAGCTGAGTCTTCTGTACTGGAGGTGCTAGGCCGAAAAGAGCAACATAGAACCAAAGGTTGCGAAACAGCTTTAGAAGTGATGGCTCCACATTTAAGGTAGGATCAAAATCAGAACATATCGCAGCCACTGCAGGGAGCAGAGGGCCCAGGAAATCTGCTCCACTCCTATAGCAAATAAGCATCAGATGTGAAATCTTGAGAAAACATAATTCATCTAGGAAACGAAGCTGAAGTAAGACCTTCCCAAATTCTCAACAATATTTCATGCATTATTATATATATATTGCCATGTCGTGAGCTCGGCATAGAAAAAGGTATACCTTCCACTTTTAGACTCAGCAGCTAAACCTACATCTGAGCACAGGGAGAGCAGCCGGTGGCGATAATCTGAACGCAATTTATCACTGGTAAGGCCACTAGCTATGAGTAGAAAACCTGCAGGTAGAGTCTAGAATGTAATTGAACTAGTGAGCATCCACTTGATATTGTGTACCACCAAACAAATCAAATCTAACATGTCTTGTTGACATTTTTATATATATTACATACTTCGACACGCTCAGTAGTGGCTTCAGGTGCCTCTGTTTTGCTTTCAGCTGATCCCACACTGGAAAGTTTACTCAAGTAACTTCTAGTCATTAAAACCACTGTCTCACGGTAAGACTTCTCAAAACCTAAACTGGCCATTCGAGACACGGCATCAAGAAGCTGTATTGGTTGCAACAAAACAACGTAAGATTCATATCATAACAGCTAAATGATTGAAAGATTGTTGATCAAAAAGGAGGACCATGAAATAAAGTTACAGATCTGCATATCAATTTCATAATACATGCTCTGAAGACAAAGTTCCTTACTCGGAGTCTCAACAAACTAGGAGTTGAAGCATCACCCTCTTCTAAGCTTTCAATAAAAAGAGGTAATATTGTGTTAATCAGTTCAGCCTTGTTGACTGCGATGCTCAGTTCAGCAAACAGGTGTATAACATTAAGCTGTACATATGGAACTGGTTTCTCTTTGTTATCCTGGTGTCAACAACATCACATAGGTAACCAATGAGTTAAAGTAAAAACAAGTAAGTTATCATTAGCATGTTTAAAAGATGCCAAAAAATTTGGAGCACAAGATATGATATGATGGTGACAAAAACTGAAAAAATGCACCAACTGTGTCAGTGTACATAATTACTAATGCAATTGATAAAGTAAATAGAAAGAAAATGAATTTTCAGAAGACACGTGAACAGTGAACTCCAGAAAATATGTGGGAATGTATGAAATACCAAATCATCGTGCATACCTGAATATATAGACATAATCATTTTTACATATTAGAAATGCAAGAATGTCAAAAGGAGACAGTGTGATATTATATTTAATCTTCATTATCAGTTTTTGCTTAATGGATATGTGAACATTAGTATACGAACCTGTTCCTCGTAATCATTTCGTTCACGTATGCTTGTCGCCAACCCCATGATGTATGTTTCCACAGGAGCCCGCTCATTAGTCCAGCAGGATTCGATAACCTTACAGCTGGCCTTTGTGACACTCTCGAACATGGCCCCTTGGTTGCTACTCCATGTATCAGCCTGTTACAATGATATTTTCAAAATACAAAAGTAATTAGCAAATTTCATGAAATTGAAAGACGATTGGAATATGACTGAAAAGAAAAGTGGATGTCAACAGAAATACAAAATTGAAAAGTAACCAAACACCTGAGCACAAACGTTGAGAACAATTGGTTTTAGACGAATTAGCAAAATACGCAATGGCTGACCTCCACGGGAGATAGCAATTTGTGCTACCCCCATAAGCAAGGAACTGAAAAGTTCTTCACACATCCTCGACCTTCGCCATACAGACAGTAAGCATGCCTCTGCAGCATCTATCAATATTGCAACTGCTTCGTAAACCAATCTCTTGACAGATTTCGGATCAGAAGAATCCCGTGCTGCAATGCTCTTGATTTTCAGTCTCACCGCAGCTTTATAAACTGACAATTTGGTATTGATTCTGGCTTTCAGAAGTGACCCATGCTCATGCCAATCCCTCTTCCTTATCTGTGAGAACCAGGAACAGTTAAAACAAGCCTCACTCTAATGATTAATCTAAATTAGTTTGTTTTAACTACTTTTCACCACAACAAGTAAGCCAAAAGAATAAGATGTCAAATTGGTCCACCAGATATACAAGCACCACCAAGTTCGTCTTCCACACAAAAATTGTCACCAATTAAGTCTTGAAAATTTTAAAATATCAATGCATTAGTCCTCCTACGGACTTATTTTGTGGCACAGGCTTAATTTTACACTATGTAACGGCATTCTAATGTTTCGGTGACACTTTTCTTTGGAATATCAATTTTGATGTTTTATTCTATCCAAAATATAAACGTAAGCATGACAAGGAAAACAATGTAGCATACTTAGAAAGAAGTTTACCTTTAAAAAAGCAGACATAGATTGAATCTGCTTCTTCCCAATTAACCTAACCTGCTCCAAGAGTGCAGGTTCAATTTGTACCTTTTCCAAAATGTGAGCAATCAATTTAAAAGCTATTTCTTGTTTCTCCAACACTCCCACAGACTCTTCCTCAAACGAAGCAACTTGTTGTCCGGACGAAGTCACGCCATCATTTAAACCCAAATTCAGTGCCAATTGATCAGCATTGCTCTTCCAAATATGGCTTCCTCCATTTGACGTAGCAGCTCTCGAACTCGCAGTGCTCGTGTCGTTAGAAGCCGCACCACTGGAAGAACCAGACACATTGCTAGTTGCTTCATTCACAGGACTGCCAATGGTTTGAGACTGGTGGTTTGTGCTGAGAGGCGAGCTCTGAGATGAAGAAATGTCAATCTGTTCTTGCGGTATGCCTGGAACAGCTGTTGGGAACGCGAATTGTTCAATCAAACTCGTCACCAATTTATCAGCATCGGAAGATGAAATCGGGAGCGAGTTCTGCGAAAGCGCGATCAAAAAAGCTCTAGCTATCGGCGACTGTTGTTGTTCAGTGCCGTTGCCGCCGATCGCTGATAAGACTACCTCGCCGAAGAATGCGGCGACCTCTTCTGCAAAATCCGGCGATGATTCGGTGGCCTTGGAAATGTAACCAAGGAAATCGGTGAAAAAGGAAGAAACAGATTCAGCAGTATAAGGATGAGGCCAGAAGGATTGAGTGAAGGAAAGTGGAATAGAACGGAGGAAGTCAAGGGTGAGTGATTTAGTACGGAGATCAGCGGAATCGGAGAGCACAGGGAGAGCAGCCGGTGGCGATAATCTGAACGCAATTTATCACTGGTAAGGCCACTAGCTATGAGTAGAAAACCTGCAGGTAGAGTCTAGAATGTAATTGAACTAGTGAGCATCCACTTGATATTGTGTACCACCAAACAAATCAAATCTAACATGTCTTGTTGACATTTTTATATATATTACATACTTCGACACGCTCAGTAGTGGCTTCAGGTGCCTCTGTTTTGCTTTCAGCTGATCCCACACTGGAAAGTTTACTCAAGTAACTTCTAGTCATTAAAACCACTGTCTCACGGTAAGACTTCTCAAAACCTAAACTGGCCATTCGAGACACGGCATCAAGAAGCTGTATTGGTTGCAACAAAACAACGTAAGATTCATATCATAACAGCTAAATGATTGAAAGATTGTTGATCAAAAAGGAGGACCATGAAATAAAGTTACAGATCTGCATATCAATTTCATAATACATGCTCTGAAGACAAAGTTCCTTACTCGGAGTCTCAACAAACTAGGAGTTGAAGCATCACCCTCTTCTAAGCTTTCAATAAAAAGAGGTAATATTGTGTTAATCAGTTCAGCCTTGTTGACTGCGATGCTCAGTTCAGCAAACAGGTGTATAACATTAAGCTGTACATATGGAACTGGTTTCTCTTTGTTATCCTGGTGTCAACAACATCACATAGGTAACCAATGAGTTAAAGTAAAAACAAGTAAGTTATCATTAGCATGTTTAAAAGATGCCAAAAAATTTGGAGCACAAGATATGATATGATGGTGACAAAAACTGAAAAAATGCACCAACTGTGTCAGTGTACATAATTACTAATGCAATTGATAAAGTAAATAGAAAGAAAATGAATTTTCAGAAGACACGTGAACAGTGAACTCCAGAAAATATGTGGGAATGTATGAAATACCAAATCATCGTGCATACCTGAATATATAGACATAATCATTTTTACATATTAGAAATGCAAGAATGTCAAAAGGAGACAGTGTGATATTATATTTAATCTTCATTATCAGTTTTTGCTTAATGGATATGTGAACATTAGTATACGAACCTGTTCCTCGTAATCATTTCGTTCACGTATGCTTGTCGCCAACCCCATGATGTATGTTTCCACAGGAGCCCGCTCATTAGTCCAGCAGGATTCGATAACCTTACAGCTGGCCTTTGTGACACTCTCGAACATGGCCCCTTGGTTGCTACTCCATGTATCAGCCTGTTACAATGATATTTTCAAAATACAAAAGTAATTAGCAAATTTCATGAAATTGAAAGACGATTGGAATATGACTGAAAAGAAAAGTGGATGTCAACAGAAATACAAAATTGAAAAGTAACCAAACACCTGAGCACAAACGTTGAGAACAATTGGTTTTAGACGAATTAGCAAAATACGCAATGGCTGACCTCCACGGGAGATAGCAATTTGTGCTACCCCCATAAGCAAGGAACTGAAAAGTTCTTCACACATCCTCGACCTTCGCCATACAGACAGTAAGCATGCCTCTGCAGCATCTATCAATATTGCAACTGCTTCGTAAACCAATCTCTTGACAGATTTCGGATCAGAAGAATCCCGTGCTGCAATGCTCTTGATTTTCAGTCTCACCGCAGCTTTATAAACTGACAATTTGGTATTGATTCTGGCTTTCAGAAGTGACCCATGCTCATGCCAATCCCTCTTCCTTATCTGTGAGAACCAGGAACAGTTAAAACAAGCCTCACTCTAATGATTAATCTAAATTAGTTTGTTTTAACTACTTTTCACCACAACAAGTAAGCCAAAAGAATAAGATGTCAAATTGGTCCACCAGATATACAAGCACCACCAAGTTCGTCTTCCACACAAAAATTGTCACCAATTAAGTCTTGAAAATTTTAAAATATCAATGCATTAGTCCTCCTACGGACTTATTTTGTGGCACAGGCTTAATTTTACACTATGTAACGGCATTCTAATGTTTCGGTGACACTTTTCTTTGGAATATCAATTTTGATGTTTTATTCTATCCAAAATATAAACGTAAGCATGACAAGGAAAACAATGTAGCATACTTAGAAAGAAGTTTACCTTTAAAAAAGCAGACATAGATTGAATCTGCTTCTTCCCAATTAACCTAACCTGCTCCAAGAGTGCAGGTTCAATTTGTACCTTTTCCAAAATGTGAGCAATCAATTTAAAAGCTATTTCTTGTTTCTCCAACACTCCCACAGACTCTTCCTCAAACGAAGCAACTTGTTGTCCGGACGAAGTCACGCCATCATTTAAACCCAAATTCAGTGCCAATTGATCAGCATTGCTCTTCCAAATATGGCTTCCTCCATTTGACGTAGCAGCTCTCGAACTCGCAGTGCTCGTGTCGTTAGAAGCCGCACCACTGGAAGAACCAGACACATTGCTAGTTGCTTCATTCACAGGACTGCCAATGGTTTGAGACTGGTGGTTTGTGCTGAGAGGCGAGCTCTGAGATGAAGAAATGTCAATCTGTTCTTGCGGTATGCCTGGAACAGCTGTTGGGAACGCGAATTGTTCAATCAAACTCGTCACCAATTTATCAGCATCGGAAGATGAAATCGGGAGCGAGTTCTGCGAAAGCGCGATCAAAAAAGCTCTAGCTATCGGCGACTGTTGTTGTTCAGTGCCGTTGCCGCCGATCGCTGATAAGACTACCTCGCCGAAGAATGCGGCGACCTCTTCTGCAAAATCCGGCGATGATTCGGTGGCCTTGGAAATGTAACCAAGGAAATCGGTGAAAAAGGAAGAAACAGATTCAGCAGTATAAGGATGAGGCCAGAAGGATTGAGTGAAGGAAAGTGGAATAGAACGGAGGAAGTCAAGGGTGAGTGATTTAGTACGGAGATCAGCGGAATCGGAGGATTTGGACAAGAAGCGAGCGACGGCGAGGACGGCGTTGAGTTGAGAACGGGAAACCCTAGGAGATCCGGAGGAAAGGTTCTCCGGCGAGGGACATTTGTCGCATATCCATGATAACTTGTCGTGGAATTGCGGTGGATTCAGCGCGATTAGGTCGCATAGTTCCATCAAAGCTTCCATGGCGAATACGAAGGGCAAAACAGGGAATTCAAATTTAAACGGGAGAGGGTTGTGCTTGTGGTTGTGATAGAGAATTGCACAAGATGTGTTGCATTTCAAATTTCAAGATTCTCTCTCTCTATGCTAACATGGTGGTGGTAGTAGTAGCAGCATCGTCATGATGTTAGTTCCCTCTCATTATTACAATTTACAACATGCTCAAATGCTATGGCGTGTTTGGTTTGGAATGAATTTAGATTCTGGTTTTGGCTTTGTCTACACTACTAGGACTAGGGATTATAATAATCTAATCATTTCACATCGTGTGTCTCTGCCAATGCGCCACGGCACCCATTTTCACGCGGTTACCGCATGCTTTCCATTTTTCCTTTTTACAATAAATATTATTTCTTTTTCCTTCTCTTTTTTCTTGTAGTGTTTCTCTTAGGGATGATATGTAGGTATTATTATATGAAGTGATACATGTGTATATATATTTAATTATATATATAATAAAAAGTTAGAGAATTAATGATATTTTTAATTAAAGAGATGTAGTACACAATTAAATAAAGACAAATATAAATATGATGATTGAATGATATTGGGATAGGTTGGGTCACGCTTATCCCTCTACCTGACACTATATGTTGATTGGGTCTAAATTTTGAATCTAAATTCAGTCTTAGACTTAATAGAACCTGACTCTATTCAAACCTTATTGTGATCGAGCCATATCAGGTGAACATGTATAAGGTTAGTCTTGCACCCTGGTTTTACATATATTCAATTTTACATCCTCAAGATTAAAATAGAAGTTGTCTTTCACATTATTTATATTTTCTACCACATCTACTATTTTGGTTCACTTTTCCAAGCTTTTTCACATGTATTAAGATATGTCATGTATGCATTATATTTATTTCAATTATATGATTATATTTTGCTTACCTTTTCTTAATGTTTATATCTATATATTGTGGTCATATTTTTCCTTCTCGCTTACATTTTATTCAATGAAATGATGAAGTGAGTTATATTGTTGTGTGCATCTAATTGTTTATTTTCCATTTATGTCTCCCACTTTTAATTGTTATAGTCATTCTCATCCCAAACTAAAATATCATATTTATTGTTATTGTCATATATTATATGGATTGAATTAGTAAATTTTGCTTCTACTATTTGGTGTGCTATTAATAGCTTAATATGGATGGGATTCAGTTCTCCATCTTGCTAATTTGGTAGTGACCTTAAATATTTGGGAAGATGAGATCATTTCTTGAATGTAATAACATTCTGATCTAGAAAAACTCAAGTTGGGATGTTGGTGGAGCAGGTGCATAGGCTTTGTTTAGATGTATAAGTGTGAATTGAAGCATAACAATGGTTGAAGTTGAAGCTTGATCATATATAGGAAAATGTGTTTAATACATTGTGTGAGTGCTATACTGATATATTATTATTTTCATATACTTTGTCACTTTTATTGCTGCAATATTGCTTGGTTTAATTTGGTTCATAAAAATAGATTATTTTCTCTATTTTGGTAAACTTGGTTTAAAATTATGTTTTGATAATTAAGCTATAACATAGTTTTGTTCAAATAATGGTCTCATAGTAATGTTATGCATGCATCCCTTTTTGTAAACAATGGTTGATGAAGGCTGCATTTAAGAAGGAATATTAAGGTTGCATAGCCTTCTAATTTCATTGCATATTGAGGTTGTTGCCCTGTGTGTGGTTAGTGTTTGGTGCATTGATTCAACAGTTATTGAATATACACTTTTTAAGTCATTTAGTTATTTTTTAGTTTTCCAATAAAAATGTGTTTTCAATATTAGGAAAAAAAATAGGAATGTGGGTTTATAGAGACTAGTGTATATAATAATATGAGCATACAAATGAAATTAATATAACCTTCCTTTTTGAGTAGCAATTCATTTAATCCATCTCGTGCTGATGGTATACTTAATATTGCAAAAAGTAGAAACTATGGTGAAACACATCCGAAATATAATGCTGACACTACTTGTAAAATTAAGATGTTAATAAATGAGTCATGTTTTCTTCTTAATTACCCTTTAGGATGGTAAATCCTCTTTTCTGCTTTCTATTGCTTTCAAAGTGTAATCAACTTCCTACATATAGTAATTGATTTATCCTTTAGATTTTTTATTTTCTTGTAAGTATAAAATAAAATAAAAAAACAAGAATGATCAATGCCGGGTCAAAATACCGTTTCTTATTTGAATAAAAAAGAAACAAATTAACAAGGTCAAGGTTGTTATTCACATAGTAATAAACTACAAACTGCTACGAACACTGAAAATCTGTTCGTTTAAGAATGGGTATTTGTTCACCCTATTATATTGGTAAGGAAGAAATGTTCTGGAATTGAAAAAACAAAATACTTAAACTAAGCTAGTTGAATAAAACCCAACCTAAAGCATAATATAAAAGACAATAACTAATAAAGTTGAAAAGAGCAATAAATTAAAGGGGTTCAAGTCTCACTGTTTTGTGTCACTCAACAATGTATAAAGAAACATGATTAATGATAATACATGAAGTGACACAAAACTAGCAATATAACCAACTATCAATCAAAAGGGGCATCAGGGAAAAGTTGTTTGCAGAGTGCAATATAAGTGCTGTAGAGAACACGATCCTTGGCACCAGTACGATGATTCTTGTTATGCTTACAAAAATACTTCAATTCATCAATTGAACAGAGTCCTATCCATTGACCCAACAACAAGAATAACCAATTAATGGCTTTCTTATTTTTTGGAATAATGATAGGCTTCACACAATTTTGTTGTCCACAAAGGTTGCAATTTTGAAGTGTTGGATTCATCCATACATTAGGAGCTCTATCATGCATCTCATCTTTTTTCTCCATAATAAATCCCATAACTTCATAAAACTTTTCATTCACATTAAACTCAAGCGTGAACTTTTCATCACATCTCTTGCATTGAACATTCCCCATTATAGTATGTATGTCATTATTACTGAGGTAGTTGAGGCTGTGGATCGTGGCGCGGCGGTCTGTGGCCCATGGGAATGGTGGAGCGATGAACTCACTTTTACCCTCGCCGGGACCTTGAGTTGGGTTGCGACGACGGCGCGACTTAGCGGGAGGAGGAGGAGGAGGAGGATCAACGGGTTGTTGGGTCACTGGAGATGGTGGAGGAGGAGGAGGATCAACAGGTTCAGAGGGTGGTTCTGGTGGAGGCGATGAGTTTAAATCAAACAATGGTTCTTGAATAATATCACGCTTCTCTTCCAATGAGGAACTGGTTTTGGCTTTCACTGAGTGTTCTCTTCCATCATCATTATCTGAATGTTTTCTCTTCTTCTCCTCGTTTGATTCTCGTTCTCCTCTATCCATTGAATTGAATGAGAAAGGGGCAATATTTTCTGGTAAAAATAGAGAGAGGGGGGGAGATATATATATAGGGAGAGAAGAAAGTGAGTGAGAGATTCATTCCTATAAAGAAGGAAAGAGAGGAGAAAAGATAGGAGAAAAGATTAGGATCTATCAGAGTCAATATTTTGAATTGGAGACGCCAAGTATAATGTCCATTCAAATTCTTTTGATTGTCTCAACTCTCAACGTTTTTTATCTCCTTTGCTTGCAAATCGCATGATTAGTTTTTTCCCGCTACTATTTTTCATCTTCCTTTTACCATAATTCATCCTCTATTTCAATTCTCACCATCATCTTATTTTTTATGAGTTTATCACTTTATCCCCTATTTTCTTTCATGAGAGGTTGAATAGTAATATCTTACTCAATACATAATTTAATAGTAATATCTAGCTGGCCCTTCATAAATAAAATGATACTGTCATGTACAATTAATCTTCTGCGTAAGCAGATTATTTTTTCACTTTTTGATGAGTCGTAATGTTTAAGTTAATGAAAAATAACATAAACGGATGAATCACTTCCCTCCTAGCCTAACTTTCTCATAGAACACCACTAATCAAAATTATGATGAACATAACAAGGAGACTCATACACACATATATATATATATAGATGATAAGAAATTTTACATTATTTTTCAGAGCTAATGCATTAATAGCATTTATTAGTAGCAACATAGAGATGCATATGTGAATATTATTCAAAGTTGAAATCACATGGTTGAAGAACCATGAGCTTGCAACCTAGGGACCCAGATGAGATGATCTGCTGGGAAGAAGTGGCACACAGAAGAGGTTCCTGGAGTAACTCCAAGCACTTGAAATGAAACATGAGTTGGGGACCATTGTGATGTATCTAAGTGACAAACAACCATTGCTTCTACCTTGTCCCCATTATCACCATCTAATAACACCTTGTATACCCTATTCCCACTTTCTTGGTTATGACAATAAAATATTGCATAAGGGTATGGCATGGTGTGACAAGCCACCATCTTAGGAGCTGGAATTGCCATAAGAATCTCTAAGATAGTATAATTTTGGAAAGTTACACTTGACTTGCTTTGATGGAAAGTTGCAAAACTTTGGACTTCAGTATTCAACCCAATAATTGTATGTGTAAAATCAAGCATGGATTCATAAGAGGTAGCACAGAATTTGACCTCACCTTTGATGGGTTTGCTCTCACACTCACTTAGTGTGCTTTGCATGGCTCTAGCTTGAGGAGAATTTGGTGGGAAAGAGAAAAGTTTGAGAAGGTATGGAAGTCGGTTCAATGAGAAAGGAAGTGAATCAGCTTGTTCTTTTGGCCATAACTTAGGAGAGGTTGCTGGATCTCTCTTTGGAAAATGAATTGGCATTCTTTTCCCTACCTTAAATTCTTTCAAAGTGAAGAACACCATTAGTGAAGGGTCTATATGGGTCATAGTGTGTGCATGTGCATGTGCATGCTCATGATGTATATCTTGAATATTAGTAGAAACTTTGTCACCAACTTCAAGTGGAACTTCCAACAAATTATTTTCTGTTTCAGCCAATTCCCTTGACTGTTCTCCATAACAACACTGCAAAAGTTCAGGAATCTGTAAGGTTGGAAAAAGAGATTAAACAGTTAGGAAAATTGAACAATTAAACACTTAAGATTGCAAGATTACTAGTAGATGAAGAAAGAGGATGCAAGGCATAAACTTTAGTCCCATATTTGTGCTGGTATTGTATTGAATCCTTTAACACTTTAGTTCACCTTCTAGTGAAGTATAAACAAGTGGCTCAAAGGTTAAAGATCGAATAGTAACAAACATCCTCTCCATTAATAGAGAGATAAATAATTGTTTTTATTTATATTTTCAATGATGAAAATGTAATCTCGTGGTAAATAAAAGTATAAAAATATCCTTACATATTCTCTTTTGTATGTTATTATATGACATTTATCTCTCTATTAATAAAAACAATTTTTACTCAAATAAACAATAGTTGTGGGTGCTTTTATTGCATGTAGTCATCCTCAATACATCTAACCCATTTGATTTCCAATAATCTATTATTGTCCTCCTGCTACATGTTGCAATGCATTATTTACTTAGAAATTGTATTAATATTTTCATAAACTTAAAAAACTAAATATGTGACACTTAAGTGTATACGTTCTTCGTAAAACAACATGGCTAATATAGTAAGTGTATTTAAAAAAGTTATCAATTAATATCTAATGATATATAATATTTAAGAAGACCAAAAATGGTTTAAATTTAAATAGCATCTTCATGTTCGAATTTCTAAAATTTTAGAAATTTAATTCACATTTATATTTTAGTTTTCAATTATACTATTATTTATTACATATCATTTTCACCTCATATTTAACATTTTATTTTTAATTCAATTTCCAAAATGAATTAGATGAAGTTATTTTAGTTAAGTTCAAATTTTATATATTTATGTGTACATAATATTAAACATCAAAATTTTTTATACAACTGAGTAATTTTTAATGTTATATAAGTTAGAACGTCACAATCCAAATCCTGCTCACGTTACACGTATGCAATTAACCTATTATGATATTCTATGTGTTGAAAAATGAGGCCAATTAAGTTTATGCTTCAATAATAATAGATGGGTAAGATTACATTTTGAATGGGATCGTGTCCAATTTCTATCAACTGCCTCCGCAACAAACAAAACAAGTTGTTGGTAGTGTTGTCTCTTACGTTTTATATAGACTCAAAAATCAATGATTCAATTCTTATAAATAATATTAGTTAAAATAGACAGTCAAATATAAAAAAAAAGATTAGTTCCTTTAATGCATAAAGGTTAGAGACACTCTTAGTACCCAAAGAAATACCTACGCACCAACTAGATTGAAAACTCTCACATAAACAAAAGGACACTAACACTACCACCCTTACTTTCACCCAACTTCTCCATACTCTCCATGTTGTATTGAAGATTCAAATAATGGAGAGTGAATATGAAGAATTAAAACAAATAAATTAAAAAAAGAAGAAGAAAAGTGATGGGCGAAAAAGAAGATATACAATAAACGTAAACTAAGTGATTGATGGATTTGGTTAACTACTACGAATTTGGAAAACCAATGAAGATTGTGATGACCAAGAAAGGTGATCGTATGGAGACAATTAATTTGATAAGTGAAAGTTGTTCCTAATATAAAATGGACCCGCTACTAATATACCAACAAGACATGAGATATAAGATATCTAGGTTAGGACCCCACCAAATCAAATTCCTTTAACATTTTTCTCACTTCCAATAAATTGCACCAATTTAGTTGAAATATATCATTCGTATCCATCATCCGTAACCTGTTTTAGTGACACTTTGCGATTGTCCTCATTGATAATTAAGGGCATCATTTTAGGCCTTACGCCACATTGGCATTGATTTCGCAAAAAAATATGTTGCTCTAGACTAGAGTCCATACTTGGAGGACAAAGTGCCTAGTCAACATGGACGTATGGTAGACCATGTGAGGTTTGTCTCTTATTTGATCTTAAATATTGATCAAATTATTTTTTTATTTTCAATCTGATTATAGATTAGAAGGCTAACTTGTCCTAAATGTTGATTGTGTTAACTTTTAAATCTGAACTTAATCCTCAATTAAATATAATGTTTGATCTCTTTTAGATAAATTCTTCTAAATGTTAACTATTATTATGGCTAGACATGAATTTTGATATTTGAAATTATATATATGTATATATTTTGTTAATAACTTACATGTATATATATATAATGAGAAGATTATAGAATCAATAATATATAAAATGAAAGTATTTATGTTTGAATATTTTATTCTAAAATCAAGTTTGATAAGAAAATTCATTGGAAGAGTTTGAATAAATGCAAAAACATTAATCTCCCACTTCCATAGAAATTAAACTAGTTTCTAGGATTCAGATGAGTGATTTCATATAATTATTAAACATGTTGACACAATTTAAAATCATGTTTACCTATTCAAAAACGATTTCTTATAATGCAAATCATTTACCCTAAATCTTAAACATGTTACATATCGAAATGAGAGGATGTATACAAATAATGATGGGGATAAGGAATGTTTGATACGACCTAAGCCATGAAAAAACATATTCGTCTTGGGAGTCCATAACTTAATAACTCAATGATTAAACATGTTACAAAAAGCAATTATGGAATGGGTGACTTCCTTCAAAATATATATGCATGTGATACCCTTCGTTAATGAGAGTAGAGAGTGGTGCTTGGTGCAAAAGGCACGAGCAAAGATGACTCATGACAAACTCTTAGGTGAAAAGGCACAAAAGTGAATCAATTATTTTTCACTTTTTGGGATCACATATCTTTACTTACTATTTTGTGTCACTTCGTGTGTCAACCAATCAGATATATGAAATGGTACAAAAAGTGAGACATCAGATATGTCCCTCATTTTTTTGAGAAAAGTTATAGTTAAATAAGAATGTATATGAGTCGGGTAAAGTTTATCCTTTGTCTAATCCTAAATATTGTTTGAGTCATTTTTTTAACTTAGACAAAATCGTAGACCACACCTAACCCAAAAAGTTATGTTTTGAAACCAACAAAAAATGATTTCGTGATATAAGCCTCGCCAATTGAATCATTAGATGTGGTACAAAAGTTTGATAAAAATATTCATTCTAATAAATAGTTACACAATTAGAAGAAACTAATTCCTTAAACATACAATATAGACACTCTCTTATATCAACACTAAGACAATAGATAAATTAATAACTTGATTGAATAACCTTTTAAATAAAACATATATAACAAACACCCTCCTTTGTTTATTTGAATTTATCTAAGTTTGAAATATGTCTGTAACTTATTGGTTGGTATACACTTCCCTAGTCCTATCTTATATTTAGTATAACTCTATAAATAAGCAAAGGTCATAGGAATCATCATCAACACAACACAGATCAAATTTAAGTCACAGAAACTGAGGCTTTCATTTCTCTGATTCTAAAAATGAGGCCTGTTGCTTTGCTTCCTCTTCTATTCCTTTACAATCGTACCGGTTATTAAACCGGTCAGAGTACTGATATAGTGGTTAATTGGTGGTTTAGTAATTAAACCGCACGTCTGGACATACATGCTTATGTTTATATATATATATATATATATATATATATACCTATTAGGATAACTTTTGTGCCTCATTTATTTTTTTTACATTATTTTTTTTTACATTGTTACGTATGTATATTAAATTCTACAAACAATAGTTATTTCTTATCATACTCATAATTAGTTACTTGTTAAAATAAAAAATAAATAAATATGTGCTGAAGCTTCATTTAAGCCACCTTTGCATTATTTTTCTACTTTATGTAATTTAATTTGATGTTGTCCGGTGATTAACTGATTATTTTGGATCGGGATCACATGTCCTTTATGACGTCTCATTATCTGTTTTAAGGCAGTCATACATTAACACGTAGATAAAATTAAAATTTTAAAAACAAAAAGTAATAAAATGTAACAATTTAATTGGCTTAAACATGGAATGAGATACTGTTTGGGACATATAATCTCCATCATATTATTTCTAATATTTTCTTTTCGCTTTTGCCTTTTCATTGACCAAGTTCTATGGTAATTAGATTTGTATACCAGCAAAACAAGTTGAAAATGCAATCTATTTAGTTTTGAAAGGGACCAAGTGTGTTATGACCATTATTTTCACCTTGTATTTCTTGGTTTAATTTTCATTTTATAATTGTGTGGAGAAGTTTGTAGCTACCGTGGAATCAAGAAAAGGTCCCGGAGAATATCGGAGAACGGCCATGAAAGATAAGAACCTGCCAAAAGAAGCTTTCCAGCACAAATGTGAAGATTCTCTTGTCACAAATGCACAACTAGTCACCATAGAAAAGAAGCTATTTGATGAGGAATTTGAACCAAGACCAAACATTTCAGCCTATGGTGACAATAATGTTGATGCTAAGGAAAAGGAAGTTGTGAAAGATTTCGAACCAAGATCCAATATTTCAGCTTATGGTGACAATGATGTCGATGCTAAGAAAAAGGAAATCGTGAAAGATTTCGAACCAAGACCCAATATTTCAGCTTATGGCAACAACGATGCTGATGCTAAGGAAAGGGAAGCCGTGAAAGATTTCGAACCAAGACCTAATATTTCAGCTTATGGCGATAACGATGTGGATGCTAAGGAAAAGGAAGCCATGAAAGATTTCGAACCAAGACCCAATATTTCAGCCTATGGTGATAACGATGTTGATGCTAAGGAAAAGGAAGTTGTGAAAGATTTCGAACCAAGACCCAATATTTCAGCTTATGGCGACAACGATGCGGATGCTAAGGAAAAGGAAGTCGTGAAAGATTTCGATCCAAGACCCAATATTTCAGCTTATGGCGACAACGATGTGGATGCTAAGGAAAAGGAAGCCGTGAAAGATTTTGAACCAAGACCCAATATTTCAGCTTATGGCGGCAACGATGTCGATGCTAAGGAGAAGGAAGTTATGAAAGATTTCGAACCAAGACCCAATATTTCAGCCTATGGCGACAACGATGTGGATGCTAAGGAAAAGGAAGCCGTGAAAGATTTTGAACCAAGACCCAATATTTCAGCTTATGGCAGCAACGATGTGGATGCTAAGGAAAAGGAAGCTGTGAAAGATTTCGAGCCAAGACCCAATATTTCAGCCTATGGTGATAACGATGTCGATGCTAAGGAGAAGGAAGTTATGAAAGATTTCGAACCAAGACCCAATATTTCAGCTTATGGCGACAATGATGTGGATGCTAAGGAAAAAGAAGCCATGAAAGATTTTGAACCAAGACCTAATATTTCAGCTTATGGCGGCAACGATGTGGATGCTAAGGAAAAGGAAGTCGTGAAAGATTTCGAGCCAAGACCTAATATTTCAGCTTATGGTGACAACAATGTCGATGCTAAGAAAAAGGAAGTTGTGAAAGATTTTGAAACAAGACCCTATATGTCTACCTAGAGTGATAGCGACATCAAAACTTAAAAAAATAGAAGTCGTAAAATATTTGAACCAAGACTCAATATTTCAACTTATGGTAAAGATGATTGTGATGAAAAAAAAATTATGATAAAATTTGAGTCAAGACCCGACATTTCAACTCATGACAAAGACAATGGTAGTAAGAATAAGATATTTTCATGTTGAGCCAATGTGAAATGTCTATCATGTAACATATTAAATAAAGTTGTGTGATATGTAATTGTAATGGCAAGTAATTAAAATAAATAAATTGTGATGATTATTATCGTATGATGACTCATCTTAATTATCAAGTATTATTATTATTCAGGACAAATAAATAAACAAATTAAGAATTCTCACAGTAAAACTTAAATAAGAATGAAAATATTATTTGGGATGAAGTACTTTAATTATATCACACTAATCACCATTTCCATAAAAATGGGACAATCAATCAACAGCAGAGTGGACTTATCTATGTCAAGACATGAATACACGTTTAAACTTGTAAAACTCTCATTATATTTCAACGTCTGTTCTTTTTTACAAAATTAAGAGCACTTCAACAAATTAAAAGTTGGTTTTTAATCATTCAACAAGACTTTAGAGTCAAATCTGTTTGTTAAGCTATAAAACATGAAGTGAGTGCTCATACTAAAATTCAAAAATACACTTTGACCATCTTCTCCACCTTTTGAAAAAATACAAATAAAAATTGTTTACCTATAATAATAAAAATTAGTCTTAAGAAATGAAGTTGACATTTTTTTGTTGAAGGAAATTATAAGATGCAACTTAAGCCTTTTTCACCAATAATAACATACAACAGTATTTAGTTCTGCTCACAAGTACATTTGTCAAACAGAATGTAAAATCATGATATGGTAAAACATAACTTTTTCCCTAACATGTTGTTAGTAATAACTAATAACCTACTTTGAACTTTAAACAGCTTGATGAGTTACACCAAATACATTTTGCACTAGTGTTGTAATAACAGAATGCAAGGCATGAACAAAAACAAAATTTCATCTTTATTTGGTAATATTAAGTGTAAGATTGTTGAGTTGATGCATTAATATAACAACCAATATAATATTAGGAAGCAGTGACAGAGAAAAGAAGTATTAGTTGTTAAAAATAGTAATGTTGAGGTGAAAACCACCCTGTTTTGTAGGAAGTTACTTGGTAAGGAAAAACAATTTGTCGGTTTCATGTGTTGCCATTACCATGCATATTCATCACCTTCCTCTCTATCTTCTATTCAGATTCCCCTTCCCTTTTCTCTCAGGTAACAACTCTTTCTCTACTTTTTATGTATGAGAGTTTCACTACCTTACTACTCATTTCTTGATAACAATAACAAAACAATTACTATAGACATCAGGGTCATTATTTAAGGGAGCGGGATAACATTATCTTGGTCCAATATTATGTCTTCTGACTCTTCAGATTCACCTCCACCTGAGTCAAATACCCCACCATCATCATCACCACCACCACCATCGGATGATAATTCATCATCACCGCCACCACCATCTGGTGATAACTCATCACCACCACCACCATCAGATTCCTCTCAATCTCCACCACCACCATCGGATGATAACTCGCCACCACCTTCATCTCCCCCGCCATCATCTCCTCCACCATCATCACCACCACCACCATCGGATGATCAAAAATCTCCACCCCCGCCCGATAATGACAATGGCTCATCCCAATCTCCTCCTCCTCCTCCTCCTAACAATAAATCACCAAACCACCAGCCTCCACCACCACCTAGCGTAGGAAACGGGAAGTTTTCTCCCCCGCCGCCGCGTCATGAATTGTCTGAGCCATCACCAAATTCAGGTAAATCAAATAATACGCCATCATCAGATGGGGGTGGTGGGAGCAGTATCGGCGTGCCAGCTATAATAGGCATTGCAGCTGGAGCTGGATTATTGCTTCTTGTGGCTATACTACTCATCATTGCATGTTCAAGAAGGAAGAAAAAATCATCAGACTCTCCCGTTCGTTACTTTAATCATACATCAGGTACTCTATCATGCATGCATGCATGCATTGCATGCCTCTAATAATTCATTTCTGCATGGTTCATCATCCTGCACATCTCGTTGTGCGTGGTGCTTATATAAGTTTTATTTTCTTAGTGTAGCTGCATGTGGTTGAGATAATAGTTAATAATAATGATATAAAAAGATGAGATACAATTTGCAATTTGCCCTGTTAATTAGTTAATGGTTAAATGCATGCAGATGATAACTATTTTAAACGTCAAAATCCTCCAGCAGCAGGTCCAAATCAGTATGGTTACAACAATAACAGAGAACACGTTCTTAACATACCACCACCACCCGGTGCAGTTTGGGGTGGAGCACTAACTCCTCCACCACCACCACCACCTCAATTTAATAGTAGTGAAATGAGCAGCTCAAGTTACTCTAACTCCGGGCCCCATGGTCCTGTTCTGCCACCACCACATCCTTCTGTGGCACTTGGGTTCAACCAGAGCAGTTTCACATTTGAAGAGCTTTCTGCTGCTACTAGTGGATTTACACAAAGGAACTTACTTGGTGAAGGTGGGTTTGGATATGTACACAAAGGTTTTCTTCCTAATGGTAAAGAGATTGCAGTTAAGAGCCTTAAATCCACTGGGGGACAAGGAGATAGAGAATTCCAAGCTGAGGTTGATACTATCAGTCGTGTGCATCATCGACATCTTGTCTCACTTGTTGGGTATAGCATTTCAGACAGCAAAAAGCTGCTCGTGTATGAATTTGTTCCTAACAAAACCCTTGAATATCATCTTCATGGTACCATTAAACAAACTCTCTCTATTCTCTGTTACTCATTAACAAACAAAGTAGTAGTTCTTTACTTGGATTTTTTACCTTGTACGCTTATTTGTCTCACGGCCAAATTATGAAATAAAAAACTTTGCAGGGAAGGGTCGACCTGTAATGGATTGGGGCACCAGGCTTAGAATTGCGATTGGATCAGCCAAAGGACTTGCTTACCTACATGAGGATTGTAAGTGTTGCTACTACATTCTCACAGTAACAAATTCATGTGCATATTGTTGATTAATGATGAAGTTGAGACATTAGTAACATGTAACTTTTATGAAACATTAACTACTAGGTCATCCTCGTATCATTCACCGAGACATAAAGGCTGCAAACATTCTAATCGAAAACAACTTCGATGCCAAAGTAAGTACATCAACTTTCATTAACTAAAGTTCATATCCCATAATTATTCTTATTTTATGACTAGCAATTCTATGTTAATTCGTTCAGGTATCAGATTTTGGATTGGCAAAGTTTAGTCAAGACACTAACACTCATGTTTCTACTCGCGTGATGGGAACATTTGGGTAAACAATCTAATAAAACGAGTAACTATATATTAGCATTATTAGTTATTATAGTACATCAAGCAATGCTAATTAATTAATTACTTGTGTATTAATATATATATATATATATATAGGTATATGGCTCCTGAGTATGCATCAAGTGGTAAGCTAACTGATAAATCTGATGTATTCTCGTACGGTATTATGCTTTTGGAACTAATAACTGGACGACGCCCAATTGATAACACCGCTCAATATGAGGACCAGAGTTTGGTTGACTGGGTACTACATTATTCCAAACTTCATCACATATTTTTCATCCACATATCAACATGCATGTCGTATATGATCAAATTTATTATCATACATGGAACTACAAATAACAAAAAGGTCATGTATGAATCATTATTAAACTGCAGGCTCGGCCAGTTTGCGTGAAGGCGATCGAAAGTGGAAGCTTCGAGGAGCTGGTGGATCCACGTTTAGAGGGAAATTATATCATACAAGAGATAGCACACATGGTGGCTTGTGCTTCTGCTTGCGTTAGGCACTCAGCAAAGAGACGACCAAGAATGAGCCAGGTATATATCTATATCATAACTCATCAAGATCTATAACTATATATATATATGGACTAATAATATAAAATATAGGTTGTACGAGTACTGGAGGGTGATGTGTCACTAGATGTGCTTAACCACGAGGGAGTGAAACCTGGGCAAAGTACAATGTACAGCGGTGCAAGTAGCGGAGAATATGGTGCTAGTGCCTACCTTGCTGATATGAAACAGTTCAAGAAACTAGCATTAGAAAGTGGCACTGCTAACAGTGATTTATATGGTAACACAAGTGAGTATGGCCTCAACCTTTCTGCCTCAAGCAGTGACCAATCAACTACTGAATATACCAAGGGAACAGGAATAAGCAGGGACCATACTCTTCATGAATCAGAAACTCATTAAGTGGTGATTTAACTAGACCCCACTTTTATTTCTCAAGGCCATGGTTGCTGCTGTTGGTAATTAATTACATCATTAACTACCTATTTGACACAGGGGAATGAAGGAGTTTGAATAAGATATATTTATCAATTATTCTATTGATTTTTTGTATGGTTGTTTCTTGTTTGATTAGGGTATATAACTCCAAATAATATAGAATGAGAACTTGGGACATGCACATATTGTAACTTAATAAATTTCAACTGTGAGGGAGACATCAAAATAAAAAACAAATTGTGATGATCCATAATACAAGATGATAAAGTTGGAGGTGTGAATAATATATGAGCAGCACGTACATGTTTTATTTGTGTTCTATTCCTTGAGATGTGTGGTCATTTGTATTAACAAAAAGATGGGCATGGAAAAATCATGAGAGAAGTTGTTCAATGATGAGAAATTTGCATACAAGCACGTAATGTTCTTGTTCAAACTATTCTCAATGATATCTCCATGCTGATGATTAAGAAGAAGCATACAAATGTTGATGACAAGTGCTAGCAATAATTGTGTATGAAAGGATGTTGAACCTGAATGGAGATTACCTTGCCCCCAATCAAAATGCTCAATTTTTTTATTTTATTCACGTGTTAATATATGATTGACTTGAAACATAGAATGTGACATTATTGGAACAAATGATCCCATCAGTCGAACCTAGACTTATACAATGAAGAGTTGCGTAAAAGGTGTTTGATTAAATATATAAAAAAAAGATTTCATTGCTAGACAATTTTATAAGTTCTCTATGTTTTTTTTTAATTTTAAATATTCAACATTACAAGTTTTCATTTCACTTCAAGATGGAACTCCTTCATTTTGGTGTTGATAGAAGACTAGCACGTGGCACTATTATGAAAATGACATCTTTGATTCATGATAATAAGGAAGAAGAAAAGAAAATGGTTAATGTGTAATGTAAGGTTCGAAATTGGGCAAAGCAATGTACGCAATAGTAGTATTTGAGGACAGGTTAGCATTGAATAGAGAAATAAATATTGATCATAAATAATAGAAGCAATTCTTATAATGTGGTTGTACAAATAAATGGCATAGAAGATGTCCACTCCCCTTACCTTTCGGGGAGATACTATAATCAAAGGACCAAGTTTAACTATTATTTGTATATATTATTTGTATCCCCCACACCAATAACTGAACCACATTGTACAGCTGAAAATAGGGATCTAAAAATTCAAAATGGAGTGCATTAAAATCAGTGAAAGAAGTTTGGGGAAATTACTAAATTAGTCTAACATGAGGTTTAATAAGAAAATATAAAAAATGATGATGTATAGATGTACGGTGAAAGTATAAGATATCGTATATTGTAGTACTCTGATACTCTCTCTTGAAGAAGAGTGTTTTTATGTAGTACAAGTTGAAGAGTGTTTTGTTGATTTATTTAAAACTAAAACAAAAACAAAAACAAAAACAAAAGTTGAGATCTGAGTTCGATTGCGGTGATGGCTCAAGAGTTGGTTAAGAAAGACGATGACCGCGACGATGAGTGTATTCTCTCTATATCTCCATGACTCCATCCATATCTCAATCATAATAATGCAATGCACATACATCCTTCATTTTTGAATTCTTGTTTTAATTCCTTTGTTTAACATTAACAGATGATTATTCTCCCTTTTCGGGGATTGAAAAAGGTGCTGTTCTTCAGGAAGCCAGGGTTTTCAATGATCCACAACTACATCCCACAACATGTTCTCAGGTTTTTTATTATTCATTTCTATGTTTTACATCATCCACTGCTTTCAGATCTTTATGTAATTTATCCAAGCATGGACATTCTCACTTTTTAAACAAATTTCACTGTTTATCCCTTTCTGTTTAGCATAAATTGTTATCAAAAGGCTTCTCTAAAGTGAGTTAGTAATAGTAAGGCTGTATCTATCTTTAGATCATTTACTGGTTTGAGATCTCAATGCACCTTATCAAATCACTTTACAAACAAACTAAGTCTATAGCAGCCTTTTCAAAATTATTCAGCAGTTGAAGCTTAATATATTTTATGTGCAGGTCATCACCAAACTTCTATACCTGCTGAATCAAGGAGAGACGTTTACAAAGGTATAGGGAGATCCATGCTTATTTATAGACTGGTTTCGCCAAATTATGTTAGTAGTCATTGTTAATACTTTTTTTGGGGTAAATTTATTCTGATAGGTTGAAGCCACAGAAGTTTTCTTTGCTGTGACTAAGCTTTTCCAGTCTAGAGATATGGGATTAAGGAGAATGGTCTATCTGATAATAAAGGAGATTTCCCCATCTGCAGATGAGGTTATATACTTATTTATATATTGTTATAGCTTGTTAGATTCATATTTCATATGTATGGTCTGTGTATTACAAACAGATTATGACTGTTCTGTTCCTTTAATTTTTTTAATAGGTCATTATTGTCACCAGCTCTCTCATGAAGGACATGAATAGCAAGATTGATATGTACAGGGCAAATGCAATTCGAGTGCTTTGTCGTATCACCGATGGAACTCTCCTTACCCAAATTGAAAGATATTTGAAGCAAGCTATTGTAGATAAGAATCCAGTTGTTGCAAGTGCTGCCCTCGTTAGTGGAATTCATATACTCCAGGTACTACTATTTTCAATTTGTAATTATATATATCTGCTTACTACATAAGGTTTTGCTTGCTTATTATGTGTCCCTCTTTACAGACGAATCCTGAAATCGTAAAAAGGTGGAGCAATGAGGTTCAGGAAGCTGTTCAATCAAGAGCAGCTCTTGTACAATTTCATGCACTGGCTTTGCTACATCAGGTATGCTGCAAGAATGTTTTGATTTTATACATGTTTTTTGGTTGTACTAAAGTAACTTCCTGCGGGTGCACTTTTTTGAATGGTCACTTAATTTTCTTGAATTACTATAGTTAAGAATCATTAATGACGACATTGGGCATGAGCTAGTCTCCTTTCTTTACTATTTTGTCTTCCACCAAATAAGTACATTTCTTTTGAGGAGCTTGACTTCTATATGAGCTTATTTAGGAGCTGAGATTGACTGAAATAAGAGAAAGCAAAGCCTCTTGAAATTCTCCAGCAGAAGTTAATATTTGTCTGTTTGGTTTCTAGTCCATACTATGGTCTCATGCCATTTTCTACCGCTAAAAATCTTATCATACTCATAATTATACTCCTAGCTTCAACTTCCTGCAGCAATTTACTAGCGGTTGCTTCTGATAGTACAGTAAAAGTTTTCAAGGATGACTATCTGTCCACATCCCTCTATCCATGAATTTGACAAAGTTTGTATGTTTTCAACATCGTTGCAAATAATTAATTGACAAAAATTGGCATCATTTGACTCTTTACATCTCTCACCTTCTGGAATTACAGTTTGAACAGAGAGTGATGCAAAAATTCTTTTTATTAAGTTCTACATATCCTTTAGATTTTGTCTTCTCAGAAGCATACATTCATTATCATACAGAACACAAATATAAGTTCTAAGGAGAATTAATGATACATAGTGGGTTTCAAATATTGCAGATACGACAGAATGATCGGCTTGCTGTTAGCAAGCTGGTTACCAGCTTGACAAGGGGAACTGTTCGCTCACCTTTAGCTCAATGTCTGTTGATCCGTTACACAAGTCAGGTGTGTTTCCTTTCACACGTACCTTGTTGCTCGGGTGATATTTCTTTGATTGATCTTTATCTTCCACCATATCTGTAGGTTATTCGTGAGTCAGGCAATAATAATCAGTCAGGGGATCGCCCCTTCTATGATTATCTTGAGAGTTGCCTTCGTCACAAGTCAGAGATGGTGACATTTGAAGCTGCCAGGGCAGTTACAGAGCTAAATGGTGTAACCAGCCGGGAATTAACTCCAGCAATTACTGTTCTTCAGCTATTCTTAAGTTCTTCAAAGCCAGTCTTGAGATTTGCTGCTGTCCGCACTTTGAACAAGGCAAATCTTCTTCAACTACTCAAATTTCAGTAGGAGTAATTTTTATGCTTTTGTAGAAATTGAAAAAAAAGGATATTTGACTTGTCTCCCAACTCCCAAGCATCCCTCTCCATGGAATGATTATTTTGCTTTTCGCCTACTGTGATTTTGGAGTTGATAGAAATCAGTATTTATAATGTTCTTAAATATTTTATTGTAGCTGATCTAGTAAGATTTGTCTTTGTCGAACTTGAGCCTTATTATTTTTAATTGTTGGGTGTGGCTTTGAAACATTGCAGGTGGCTATGACACATCCAATGGCAGTCACCAACTGCAACATTGATATGGAAAGCTTAATATCTGACCAGAATAGAAGCATTGCCACACTTGCAATTACTACACTTTTGAAGACGGGAAACGAGTCAAGTGTGGATCGTCTTATGAAGCAGATTACCAATTTCATGTCTGATATTGCTGATGAGTTCAAAATTGTTGTTGTCGAAGCAATAAGATCATTGTGCCTGAAGTTCCCTTTGAAATATCGATCCTTGTATGTGTGTCATACTATAGGTTTCCTCTCACTAGAAGTTACATCTTTCACTTTTTTCGATGAACCGTGAATGGTCTAACCTGTTGGTTTGTATTCTGCTATTATTTTCAGCATGAACTTCCTGAGTAACATTCTTCGGGAAGAAGGTGGTTTTGATTACAAGAAGGCAATTGTAGATTCAATCGTGATGCTCATTAGAGATATTCCCGATGCAAAGGAAACCGGATTGCTTCATCTTTGTGAGTTCATTGAAGATTGTGAGTTCACTTATTTGTCTACACAGGTATCATCTTGGGTTTGTCCTTCATCATTCACAATTTTGTGCATTTTATGTTTAAAAATTATACCTTTGGTTGTCAACCATTTTGTTCCCCTTGTACCATAGATATTGCACTTCCTTGGAATTGAAGGGCCAAAAACATCTGATCCCAGCAAATATATGCGCTACATTTATAATAGAGTACATCTTGAGAATGCAACTGTCAGGGCCTGTGCTGTGAGCACACTGGCAAAGTTTGGTGCTGCAGTTGATGCATTAAAGGTCCCTGGCTTATTAATTTTTTGTAGTGGTTTTCTCTTAACAAAATTATATTTTTTGGGGAATATTTGGTGCTAACTTAACTTGAAACCTCTCTTTCAGCCCCGCATACTTGTCCTGCTAAGGCGATGCCTTTTTGACAATGATGATGAGGTAAATTTCTCTGCCTCATTATTTACTTTATGAGGCATTTATATAATTGTGTTTTATGAAATGCTTTTGGCTGTTGCCGATTTTTGTCCATCTTATTTAGTATTTATTACTTTTACTTGTGTAAAATTGTAATTTTGAATTGTTAACATTTTTATTTCCATTTCGATTATTTTGATTTATTTGCAGGTTCGGGATAGGGCAACACTTTATCTGAATACACTTGGAGGTGATGGTTCAGTTACTGAGACTGATAAAGTGAAGGACTTCGTATTTGCGTATTTGGATATCCCACTTGTGAATCTGGAGACTAGTTTGAAAAATTATGTAAGCCTCTTCATTTTTCTTGCTTGATCATCTCTTCTCAAAAAGAAAAGAGGACATCATCTCATGTCTGATGTGTATAACACGATTGCAGGTGCCTGCAGAAGAGGCTTTCGACATTAACTCTGTTCCCAAGGAGGTTAAGTATCAGCCACTTGCAGAGAAGAAAGCCACCGGTAAAAAGCCAACCGGTTTGGGTGCTCCTCCCAGTGGCCCCACATCAACTGGTGATGGATATGAGAGGATGCTCTCGTTGATTCCTGAGTTTGCAAACTTTGGGAAGTTATTTAAGGTTCTTTCACTTGGTTCTTCCACGATTTATGTTTTATATATTTGTTTTATTTCTATTGTGACATGTATTTGATGCTATATTTCTTTCCAGTCCTCAGCACCTGTGGAGCTTACTGAAGCTGAGACAGAATATGCAGTTAATGTTGTGAAGCACATTTTTGATAAGCATGTTGTGTTCCAGTATAACTGCACAAATACCATACCAGAGCAATTATTGGAAGATGTAATGACTAAAATAGATATTGATAGTTCCGTAAAGTAATCCAACTCCAGGTTTTGTTTGTAATGATCTCTCCCTATTACAGGTTATTGTAATTGTTGACGCTTCAGAAGCAGAAGAATTTTCAGAGGGGTTCTCCAAGCCTCTAAGGTCTCTTCCTTATGATTCACCTGGACAGACTTTTGTGGCATTTGAGAAGCCTGAGGGAGTACCAACAGTTGGAAAGTTTTCTAACATTCTGAAATTTATCATTAAAGAGGTTCCTCCCCTTTCCTTTTGTGAATCCTTATGATTTTATTATTTATCCGGACCCAATATGTATCATGATTATGTTTATATTACAACCATGATCTTGTTTTTGTTTTTTTATACATTATTATTTTTGGAAGACAACATATCTTATTTTTGCCAAGATCACATCATTGCCTCATAAATTGTATCATCTCCAGGTTGACCCAACAACTGGTGAGACTGAAGATGATGGTGTTGAAGATGAATACCAGCTAGAGGATCTGGAGGTTGTTGCAGCAGATTACATTTTGAAAGTGGGGGTAACTAACTTCAAGAATGCATGGGAAAGCATGGGCCCTGATTTTGAGCGAGTGGATGAGTATGGTCTTGGTCCTAGGGAGAGCTTGGCTGAAGCTGTAAATACTGTTATCAACCTTCTTGGCTTGCAGCCCTGTGAGGTAAGCCAATGAACTGTTTGTCAAGACTACTTTTTAAAAGATTTGTGTGTGTACAACGTTTGCACTGAGTTTTGAACCAATGACCTCCTACTAAATACTCAAAGCCCTCACCACTATCTTACTCTTATCTGGTATAATTTGTGTTTTTAGATTTTGATTATAAACTATGAGATTATAAAATGAAAATAAATCAACCTGCATGTTACTTTTTGCTTCTTTTGCTGGGTTTATAGTTTTTTTATTATAAACTAAGCTGGTTACCAAACAAGTTTATAAAGCAAAATAAGAAGAAAAAAGAATCCAATAATTTCTGAAATGAAAAGAATATAGTATCTTTCATGGGTGTCTGGTTGAGTTATACATTAGTATCTTATGGGAATGTGATATCTTTCTCACGATTCTTATGTGTTAACTTGTGCAGGGCACAGAGGTAGTCCCGCCCAATTCAAGGTCACACACATGTTTACTGTCAGGTGTATTCATTGGGAATGTAAAGGTGCTTGTGAGGTTGTCTTTTGGACTTGATGGTCCAAAGGATGTTGCAATGAAACTGTCTGTCAGATCCGATGATGAAACGGTCAGTGATGCCATTCATGAGATTGTGGGAAGCGGCTAGCAACAAATGTTGACTGAATTTGTCACCTCTTTTTCTTCAATCAAATTATTGGACATAATCAGACATATACATGGAAACTCTTATACACCTGGATTGATTTAGTACGCATTTTATTTGTCCTTCACTCATAGGCGTGCTTATTAAGACCAGCAATGATACTTATTATTGTTTCTTTACGGAATTAGTTTTTGGAGGGTAATGTATGGATGGGAAAAGCTTTTGAGGCATCAAATAGACTTGTAAGGTAACCCTCCATGGGAAGAATCACACCAGGCTTATTGGTGTATACTTCACCATTCTTCATTTTTTCATGTTAGTAATATGAATTGAATATTTGTTTAACTGCAATTGTTTAGTCCAACACGTCTCTTATGTAGTGCTTTGGAAATTTATGTCACTTATTTAGATGTCGATTTAAGAATTTCACCATAAAAATATGTGGTTTTAAGAAGGAAAAGGGTTGGTAACGCACAATACCTCATTCGTTTTATTCAAGTTTATTGCTATCATGGCAGCATAAGGAAAGGTGAATCTATATAGAATAGAGACTAGGTTTTCCCCCTTTAGTAATTTCAAATCAGTAAACTCAGTTTCAATTAACTCCATCTGTCACCATAGGTCTCATAACATTTCATATAGTTAAATGGAGGAGACAAGAAAGTAAATAGTAATTCATTTTGGATTTAAGGTATAGGCATATAGGTCAGTAGTACAATTGAAACATTACTAAATCACACACAGGATGGGCAACGTGATACACAAACCGCTGTGTACCAGTTCCATTGCAAAAAGTTTATAACCTTCTGCCTTCCAAATTGCGATAATAAACCGCAATCCCATGCAAAGAAAGTCCCTATCAAGGTAAATCAAAGTACAAGTCTTTCTTTGCCCCCTCAATATCTCAAATCACCGTCCTATGCCCTCCAAATGCCCATATCTGCAACAATGGTAACTATGTCAAACTAAACCCTAAGATTTTCCAAGTGTCATTTAATACATAGAAAATACATTGACACAACTAGTAGCATCCACTGACCCAGATACATTAGCACTACTTAATACATTTGATACAATATGCATGGTTACCAATGCAAGTGTCACTCAATCATAGGACAAAAAGTTCTATTGACATTGCCAATTAAGCAGACAATACTAGTGGTTATGTGAAAAAGATCATGGCACTATGAAGGATGTGACAACACCAGAACATGGTCTTCCTCACCAAGGATTTTACCACTGCCAAAGAACATGTCTGAGCACAAAGTCTTATTTTCTTAAGTTACTAACATGCAAATCTCCATATAATCATCCAAGTGATATTAGAAAAGAAATAAACAAATAAACTACAAGCTAACTTAGAAACTAACTTCAATGCAGACACATAGCCTATAAGTTTCTGAAACTAGACAAAATGCAGAAAAAACTCACTTTTAAGTTTGTGTCCCAACTTCCTGTACACAAGGCACTTCCATCAGCAGACAATCCTAAACAGCTGATCCTGCCGTCATGAGAGTTTTGGAGAGATCCTAAATTCAGGACCACCTGCAGTGAAACGAGGAGGAAGTCACAAAAGTAACACTAATGGCAAATACATGAGCAAATACAAATTAATGAGAAGAGAAAGCAATGCCAATAACATGTCATGACTAGATGTTACAAGATGAGTCAATTTTTTTCCTCTTGGTGAAACAAAAATAGTAAGTTTGCAAAGTCGGACACTTAATTTAATACCATACTGCACAAATCATATTAAGTTGCACATGAAGCAAAGTGAAACCAGATCACCTCCTCAAATCATATTTGATAGTAAAAGTGTAAAACCAAAGCATATGTTTACTAGAAATAAAACTAATATGATACAACACCTCCTCACCACAAAGCCAGAAACAACATTTACTTGTTTTTTATCATATAAGAATGATTTGAAATTAAAGAAATATTTGTTCAGAAGAAGATTATGTCGTGTTAAAATGATAAGATGGCTTTAATCGTGATGGAAGCAAAAAGAAAGCAACCTACACTTGTCTTATATTACACTCAATAAATCAGCAATTACCTTTGCCAATAAAGTGTCCCAGACATAGCAATGACCATTTGTGTATCCAGCAAATAAAAGTCTTCCTGATATGGAGAATGCAATGGAAGTCACATGTGCGGTTTCATTGTCAGAGTGCTGATTATGATAAACTTGAAGTTGGTGCCCAGTCCTAATGTCAAACAATCTGCAAGTTCCATCTTCTGAGCCAGTTCCAAATCTATTTCCATCTGGAAAGAATTTGACAGAATTTACATCTCCCTCATGCCCATGAAATATCCGTACTGCTCGACTTGCCACGCGAGTATCCCACAATCGGGCAGTTGCATCACAAGAACCAGATACGAACATTCTAGAGTTGGATCCATTAATGGAAATGCTGGGAGTGGACAAAGGACAACCATATTTCTTAGAAAAAGATTAATACTAAATAAAAAGTGTTGAACTGAATCATGTTTTAGATAACACTATAATAAAAACAGTTAACACTGCACATTATCAAAAAGATTGTGTTGACACGACATTTTTGGGAACGGGAGGGAGATGGGGTTACTCTATATGATAGGAACTAGGAAGATGCTATTGATTCAACATTTGACAAGCACGCGTACAGCCAGTGAGATTTAATAATCCTATCAAAATGCATATAAATAGTAGGGAAGAGATTAATTGGAATTTATTGCATTGCATTTTGAAGCTGAAGTGGCCACCCAGTTGCAAATTAGCTGTTTAAAGAAGCGAGAAACAAGAAATATTGGCTCAGATTAATTCAGCAATGACCTAACATACCTAAGTACATCTGCAGTATGACCAGACTGAAATTCACCTCCAAAAACAGATGTTCTAAGGCCTGTTGTAATATCCCATAAAACACACGTCTGATCACCCGAACCAGTAATCAAGTGAGTGTCTTCATCTGGAACATACTGACAAGAAGAAACATAACCTTTATGCCCACTAAGCGTCCGTGAAACAGTTAAATTCCCATCCCTGTCGGTGGGGGAATTCATATTAAAAATAGAGCAAACGCTATCGAGTCCACCACATGCAACAGATTGACCTGTTGGTGAGAAAGCACAGGTCATGACCCATGCACAAGGAAGCTTAATGGCATGAGTTTTCTGGCTTGTTAGTGCATTCCACACAATTAACCTCCCATCTTGGGATGCACTAACAATTCGATTCTTTTCTGAAGTCCAATCCAAAGAGTAAACCTGCAAATGAAACACATGATTGGGTTTTGTATGAGGCTACTTCAAAACCTAATAAAAAACAAAAGGTCTTCCGAAATAAATTGAAGAGATGATAAGAGAAAATACCTTTCCAGTATGACCTTGTAGAGTTCTACAGCAAACGAGATCGGTAGGTCCAAAAGTGAGAGCAGTTTTACCTTGAGACCTTGCGTATCCAGCAACTAGTCAAATTTGAATTAGTTAGATCTATATTCTATAACAAGAACAATTAACACTTCAAAATCAAAAAAGAAGAAAAAGAAAGAGGAAGTAACTATCTGTATCGAGCAAAGAAAGACGTCGCTGGTTTAATCGGTGTTTGAGATTGTTGAGAGTTTCGGTAGCCGCTAAGTGACGCTCCTTCAGTTCCGTAACCGATGACATTTTAGGTCTTCAATAATTCAATCATCAAATGTCTTCATTCGAGAAGAGAGAACAATTCAAAGCTAATCAACATTCATGATTCAACAACAACAATTTTCAGAAACTGCTCATTTTACTCTCGCCGCCGGGCCCACTTTTATCCACGTGTCCTCATCTTCTCTTTTCTTTTACTTTTCTTATTTTCATTTTCAAATCAATTAGGTGCTTCTGTTATTTGACTCAGTATATATAAATGGAAATTCATTACGTATGAACTGATTAAATGGAAATTTAGATTCCAAAAATTTCCTTATTAATATAATAATCTGGGTTTGTAAATTTCATGATCAAAATTTCCAAATTAAAATCACTATGGAGTGTCTTGTCTTGATTGCTTAAGGAGGCAATATTGTTGTATTAAAAAATGATAAAGGAATGAGAGAAGGGAAGCATAAAAAGTAGTTGTTATACACAACCCCCAGAATTGGCATGCTTTTACAGATTATTACAACTAAAACAAGAAAGAGTAGGTGTTATAGTGTTATACACAACCATAATTGGCATGCCTTTACAAATTGCAATTAAAGCAATGGCTGCTATAAATAAAAACAGGGCAAATGATAGACCCTTATTCATTCATTTCATTCTAAATTCTAATACACTTGTATCCACAAAATTGATTAACTCCCATCCAGCTGAACCACTCTCTGATTTTCAGGTACTCCCACCAGGGTATACGCAAGCATTGTAACCTACAAAGAGGACGAAAATCTGAGTTTTACAAAAGACCAAAGTACATGTTTGACAGGAATCTATAAGTTGCAACATCCTTCATTCATGTCACTGGTTAGAAAATTCGAATTATCAAAGCCTTATCTACTACAATTTCCAATAATCTTCAGCCCAATGGTTAGTAATGGAATTTTATTTTCATACTAGTAATTTGTACCAACAATCGGCCACTAAAATAAAGATTTCAAATGGGGGAAAACTGTCAAGAAAACATACTTGGATTTTGGGATGTCAGTGTTGCTGATTGAGAGAAATCACAGTTCCATGGATTTTTGCCAAACTTTTGGTAGTATAGATTCATGGCAAAGGCAGCATGGGATGCTACTATGTTAGGCTCAAAACAAGCACCTCCTGCTTGAATTGGGCTGCAGTCTATGCCTTGGCTACAGGCATAGTCCATATTTGCCTGCAACTGAGCATCAGAGACTCCGACTTTGGGAACACACCATTGAACTGCGGTACTAGGTGCAGGAGTAACTGGAGTTGTTGGACTAGTTGATGGAGCCTGTGGCTAAAAAATGAGGTTACACGTTACTTAAAATTACTCCAAAAAAGAAAAACTTAAATGCATTTTTCAACTGTCAGCTACTAGTCACTTGGGAAGTTTGTCCCCTATTGTTTTTGGGTGGTTTAAGTTGTCAAACTTTTTGGTTATGCAATGTCAATCTCTCAGCCAATTTTTTTGGGTCAAAAACCTAACAAAAGGTAGTGTTCTGGGCTGTGCTAGCCATTAGCCGCTTATTACCGAAATTGGACAAGGCACCAGCATTGCATAACCGAAAAACATTGAGGACGAAAGCCTAAGAAAGGCAGGAGATGAACTTGGCACATGGGCAAAATTTGAGGGACAAAAAATGTATGTATTCACAAAAATAACTTTTAGGACAAGAATTTCCATACCTGTTGGCTAGACTTTGCCAAGCCAACATCATATGACATGCTAAGATCAGTTTTGAAGAGGCCGAAGGCGCGCTCAGAAGCTGGGCCAGGCTTCAAGTCTTCATCATAGAGCGCAAAAATATAAGTATCTACAGATTTGGCAGGCATCAAAGGTGTCCCAACCAATGATCTAAGATGAGTAATGAGGTTTGTATTATAGGCCTTAGCATTTTCAACACTAGGTCCTACTTCATTGGTGTCCCCACGAGAGGGCCATCCCGTCTCAGCAACCACAATCTCAATGTCCTGGAAGCCCATAGCACTGAGAGCAGAATACACAGCATCAACCTACTCAACATGAATTTAGAGTATTAGAATATAATGCCATTGTAGAATAGAGTTTGGGTAAACTAGCACATTACTGTATATGAGATAAACATAAGGGTTAAGTGTTGGGAGATTAGAGGAATTATATCCACACGCTGCATTGGAAACTTTTCTTACTATTATTATTCACTGACACCGTACTCAACAATTAATCAATCATTCAAATTTTGGAAGGACTTGGTTGTGAGTAAAGCCATAAGGCATCATTATTACTCCACTAATTTATGCATCATCTGGGTCAATGCAGAATCCTAATCAAATCTTAATTGAAAATAATAAAAACTCTGACTCTATGAGTTGTTGTAGTACTAATTAAATATATATATAAAACATGTTACTCTTTAACTGTATAACCACGTGCAACATTTAAATAATTATATGAGTGAATAATGACGTATCTCCTACGACTTTATAACATCATCATATTCGATTATCTATTCAATTAAAAAATAGAAAAAAGTTAAAAAACGTAACTGACCTGGGCATCGAACATGTTAGTGTAAAGTTTTCCGTTACCGTTGTCGACCCGACCCGCATTTGGGTGGAAAAGACAAAACGCCAGCGTTTCAGGCCTTGGATCACTCTGGTAAGCAAATATCGGGTACGGGTTAATCGTAAACGGAGATTTATTATCACTCAGAAACGAAAGCAACTGTTTCATTGTATCTCCAAGCGCCGGGTTTAATGAACCGGACGAAGGTGGTTCCGACCGGCTCAACACTGCCATAGAATGAACCGTTGAAACCTTTATCTTCTGACCCAACGAGACCGCAGTGAGGGCATTTTGGACATTTCTAATTGCTGGAACGAGCTGAGAGAATAGGCTTTGGTCGTTGGAGGTTAAAACTTCATTGCCGATTGTGATGAGAGTGATGTTGGTGGCTGGGTAGTAAGGTAATACATTCGAGTTGAGCCACTGAGTTGCTGAGTTTGGATCGGAAGCTAGACTAGGTATGTCGGAGTTGGAAGCGCCGATGACTAATCCGATGCCGGAGTTGGCTAGGGATTTAATGATTGCGGGATCGGCGCCATAGAGACGGACTTTTCCGACAATGGTTGACTTGAGGAGGTTGGCAGTGGCGTCGGGTGGTGGAAGGTTGTCGGCGAGTTGGCCGTAGTTGACTCCGATGAAGGATTGGGAGTCTGCAATAAGAAATGAAGATAAAAAGGATAAGAATAAATAATTAAATAGTGATGGAAAGGTAATAATAAAAGAAGAGTGATAGGAGTAACCAGAAAAGGTGAGAGTGATGGCGAATAGCGAAAGGAAGAAGAGGAATGAAGGTGTAGGAGCCATGTATGTTGTTGAGAGAGTAGAAATGAGTGTAATGTAGAAGAACTAACTAAGTTGAGGTGGATGGGTCCAAGTAATAATAATAATATATATTATTGTCATATTCCAAGGCAAGTGGCAAACAGTATTATAGACGTATAGAAGAAGCTGTCTTTCTTGAATTGGGACCTTCCTCCATTTTACGTTATATCATATACACCAAAACTTACCAATGCTCCATTCTTATGCCATAAATCATTCTCTACATGATTCTCTCCAATACAGTTATAGTATATCGATACTTATATCATATGTGCCAAAAATATACTCATCAGTCACGTCAATTGATTCACATTAACTGTTTTTTATTTAAGGGATTAAAATCAAAATCCCTTCTACTTTGCCTGTCATTTCACAAAAATAATGAAGATTGGCCCTTTATCTCGATGAAATATAAGTGAAATCATTCAAATATACTATTTCTGTCAAATTAGAAATACTTGTTGTAATAAATTTGTTAATTAATGTAGGATGGAATAGGAATGGTTGAAAAGTAAGTTTTGGTCGGCAAAGGCTAGCCATCATTAGAATTCATTGCATGGACTCCAAAGCAACAATTTTCCTTCCCATTGTCGTCATTGAAAAAAGCATATATAATAACTACAATCCAACACCCGACACCCATAGGTTAATACTACCAAAAATTCAATATTATGCTTCCAACGTCAACATAACCAAACCATACGGTTGCTGCTTTAATAGGCGATTCAATAAGCCAGTGGAAAATCACAAAAAGACAGCCAACCATGAACATGTATAATACAAATATACTATTGTATTTGTAAATGAATTAAACAAACAAGAAATTGAAGCCACTCCCACAGCAATCCAATGAATAAGAAGATCTAATAATAAATAGGAACGTCAAATCGCCAATCAACTTAACCTCCGGAATGGGAAGCAGAAGTTGTTTCAAAATGACCATCCTTGAACACATGAATATATTGTTGTGGCAATGAATGCTCTACCTGAAATCAAAGAATATGATTACATTTTGAAAGCATGTATTTCTTGACTTCCATAGTTCGCTAATAATTTCCAACATGGATGAATCCAGTTAACATTAAGGAAGCTAGTAAGCACTTTGTAGTTTCAAATTTATATAGAAAAAAGCAAGCATTGCTAATGAATTCTATGCAGCATAAGAGATTAATGGTCCACTTTTGCACCCCCAAAAAAAAGATTAATGGCCCATTCTAGTTTCACCACCGAGCATGTGACGGTTGATTTAAATCAATTGCTACACCTCACCTAAATTAAGCATTCCAAAAAGCTATCACACCTTTACTTACTTACATCCATGAGTGACAAAAGAATGTTAAAGGCTCCAAATTTTAAATAATGGATCTGGTTAACTATTTGTCCCGTGTAGATATAATACCAACCAAACTCATGCTCCATAGTCAAACCAAATTTTGCAGTGTCAGAAACACTAGAAAAGAAATATGAAAATATACCCAATCATCATCAGGCCCAGCACCAGGTACCAGCACGTTGATCTCACTTGACTTGGCTGTAGATATGGATGCTTCTAACGAATCATTGCTGAGATAAAGCTGGCAGCCAGAAGTGTTGTCCACCGAAATTGTTGGAGCCGAACCCTATATTAGTGGAAGCAAGCATGATTACAATTAAAACTACATTTAATTTACCCTTATGCTCTGCATCTCATCTTTTATATAAATAGCAGTCATGTAGGATCATCACAACAATCATAATATTAGAATTTAGACCTACTAAAATCATGTTTAACCTGACATACCAACATTAATGAAGGTTGTTGTTAAGGAGGAAAAGGAAGTAGGGTACCTGACACTGCACCTCAACTCCATTACAGTTTACGATCTCAAAAGCTGCAACGACATCCTACATTTTAAACAAAAAGAAAAATTATAAGTTTCCGTAGTATGAATTGCTACAACAATTCAAAATATTAAAATTTCTATCTCCCACGTATAATACTAACCTTAAATACAACTCCCATCTTTGTGCACTTGTCAATGGTTATGTTGTTGACCTTCCCTGCAAATTATAACAATTTCATCAAGAGATAAGTTGTACAGCAACAGAACAAAATCTAATATGCCAAACATTAAAGGAACTTGTAAAATAATTTTGACTACCTTGAATCTGCAAAACCGAATTTTTGCATCCATAAACATATACAGACTGCCTTGCATCGCAATCTTCAACGATCAAGTCTTTTTGCCCAATTTGATTCTCAACAACCCACCTAACATGGCATAGAATAATTAAGAATGTTGACAGATTGACACATCATATCACAAATTGACACATCATATCACATGTATAGACCTACTTGCGCCCCATTTGAAGTTCTAACTTCGGAGATCCTGTTTTGGAAAATGCATGTGAACCTGCATGACTTTCTTTTTCAATAGTGCCAACAACTCCAGTTCTATCTGAGCGATTTTTTGTCTTCATATCAGCCGTAACCTTTCTCAAACCTAGTAGAAACATTTCTATTTCATATATGATCTTATCATTCAATCAGGAAAGTAAGAGTAGGCATGAGCAGGTACCTGCAGTGACATTCCCGGTGCTGAGTTCTTGAAAAACAGCTGACATCCCCTCTTTCGGTTTAGAGGATGAAGCTTTAGTTGATTCAGAACTAAAGAGAGAAGTGGGTGGAGGAGGAGCAGCAGGTGTAGCAGGGAGAGCAGTAGCTTTTGATGAAGCACTATTTTTTCCTGTTGGACTCCACACAGGACCTAAAGGATAAAAACTCTTCACATAATCTCTCAAACCAGGCACATACAACTCTTTCAGAGCTTTGGCCCACTCAACATGATTTGGGTCCTTGTTTCTATACTCTACAAGCACCTGATTATTGCAGTTGAAAATGCAATATCAATATTCTTTACTCAGCTAATAGCAGTCAAAACTCAAAACAAGAGAGTAATTTTCAGGGAAAACTCTAGAAGGATAATGCAAAATCGACTAAAATCATTCTGCACCTAAAATGTTCACAAAGAGTATGTTGGAAATCAAACATTTAAAATCACAAACACTGAGCCTAGGCATATTTAAATTAAGCATTTTGATCAACAGTCATTTCCTTTCCAACCATTGCCCTGACGTAACTAAGGAAGCAGATAGATATATAATACTGAAGTAAATATGCAAGATTTTTCAATGCGCAGATATAATGCTGATTGCTCAAAAAGTCAAGGAAACCCCCATTTCATCCTTTCCTCTTCAGTATAAAAGAGAGGACCAGTAGTTCATGAAAGTCGTCTTATAGAAATCAACAGTTTCTGTCATGCATCAAGAATACCTTGTTACTGTAAAACTCAGCCATTTGCCAACTTTCTTCAACATGTGCTATGGGCATACTCATACCTTGAAACAACATAAGAAAAAAAAGTCACTAAAAGGTAAGATGTCATAATAGAAAAGAATCAGTTATCACTTACCACAATCCTTCCCTGTAAAGGCAATCCAAGCTAGAGCTGCGAGACTGTCAGCAGCAGCCTTCAAGTGATTAAAAAAATCATATCTCCTCCCCTCTGTCATTACAGTAGCTTTGGTGATCACCTCATTCAATGGTTTTAGAAACCCAGCCAATCCAGCAAGGTCAGGTTTCTGCACAATGAAGATGCAACAAATTAAGACAGCATTCATAAACACCAGGACATGTACAACACAGAAGACAGAACATCAATCCTGCACGGGTAACAATCACTAGTTTCCTTACATCCAACTAAATTCAGCTTCTCTTTGAGTAATAAACCAACTTCTAATTTTTGTATTGGAATCCTAGTTGACAACATTGTTCATTCATTACCCATTTGCAGAAAAAAAATTAGCAGGGAAATCACACAACCATGAAAGAAGAAACAGTTTGCCTCTATAAAGATGGCAGCCTCAACTGTGCCAAAGCTTATGCCACATTACTCTATTTTGATTTCTTTCAATAACTAACAAGATTACTTCCCATAACCCTACTTCAACAAGGAAGGACACATCCAATAACCGGACAAAACCATGCAACCTCATTATTTTGCCGAAAAGAACAATGGCTCAGACAACAAAGCAAATACACATAATTCAATGATCATATTGCCAATTAAAAAATGAACAATCAGAGATTTGAATCTGATAAGTATAACTGATTGTCATCATATTCAATTCACTTGCCAATATACTACCCAAGCAGGAACAAAACAAGATCCATATTCTATTGATCACCAAATTATCTACCATCTAGCATGGAGTCACCAATCATAACATTATCATTAGAAATACAATAGTGCCTTCACATAGATCGAATTAAGCACGTTGAATTTAAATGCTTAATTCCAGTCCAAAATCAACTGATTCAATATTCAGATCAGAGATAACCTGAGATTGGTTCAGCAGAATCAAAAGCTGTTTCTGAACAGAAAAAGCTTCACGCACGATATTCGTAACATCAAATACGTGTCCTCCAATCTTCTCCGCAGCAATGACAACCCTACCTACATACTGATCGATCAGATCCCCGAATGCAACAATCGAAGGATCCGACAACGCATCAGCCATGTCACCACCATCTCCAGGGGAAGCACCACCGCGGAAACCGGTGGATAGTGCCTCCAAGCGCTTCACCGCCGATTCGAACCTGTCGATCAATTTCTGTTCCATGACTCAGGACACAACCGTTCTTCTATCTCTCTCGCATGCACACAGCACACAGCACACAGCACACAGCACACACACTCTTCTGTAATAATAATAATGTGATGAAATGAAATGAAATACATACAAGATAGAGAACATATTGGACACGTGTCACTTCTTCATCCTATCTTGTGGTTCATGTATCCCATTTGGGGTGCCAAATTTAATGCAACGTATAAATGTTTCACTCAAAGCCATTATGGATTACTATAAAAATACTAATTGTGTTTTCAAACTAAAATCAAGAAGAACACTGAAAAAATTTATATTAATGAAAGATTAATTATTTATGTTTAATTATAATTGACTGATATTCAAACATAAATAATGTCAATTGCATAATGATAATTTATGATATAAAATCAACTAAATTTTGAAAATTTTAATATATAGATTTCCAATCTTAATTTTATATTTTTTGGAATTTTAATCATTTCATATTAGAGCAATACCTAAAATATCATTACATATACTATTTCAGAGTAAGACTCCTCTCCATTAAATGGAGAGGCAAGTTACATTTTGGAGTGTATTTTTAAGGTTAAAGTTGTAATTTCAATGAAAAATAAAGGTCATAAATATCATTATCTATTAAGTTTTTAGTGTATTTCTTCCTAACTTGCCTCTCCATTAATTGAGAGAAATCTAACTCACTATTTCAATCCATATTATTCTTGGAGCAATATATTCTATAAGCCTAAAGATTATATTTAATCCTTTAAATTAACAATTAAGGGAGATGATCTGTCACACATCCATAAATTAACTAGCATTTATTTATAAGAGGAGAGGCTATTCTTGATTAATAAAAAATTGTGCAAAATATATATATATTATATTATATAAACTTTGAACATTTTAAAATTTGAAATTAAATAAAATTTGTCAAATAGTTTTATTAAAATGGAGATTAGTTATTTAACTATTCTCTTAATAAGAAAAGAAATGAATGTTCAAATTATAAAACTAAACACTCTATGTCTGTGACAAATATATAAAGTAGGAGTTATTTTTGTTAAATTCATTATACTGGTGGAATTACTAAACTAACTAGACACTCTATATTGTGATAAGTATCTAAAGAAGATGTTATTTTTGTTTAATTCAATTAAAATTATGGAAATGTTATAAAAAATGTAATTTCTTTCATATTTATCTTCTCCTACCACTTCTTCATTTTCTCTCTATTCAAATTATATACTATAAAGAAAAGGGAGTGTAAATATTGGAGTCTCTTACTCTACAAATAAATCAAATAATAAGTTCCAATTTTTAAGATATAATAATGATATTAGAATATATGTTTCATATCAGTTTAAGAAATAGTATGTATTTACTCAATAATAGTATAAACATGATAACACTTAAAATAGGGATAGTGTTTTTGGGTTGAACAAAGATCTGATGTCTTAAAATATATCCTAAAGTATATACCGTAACAATGAAAATATGTTATGTTAATTAAAAAAATAAATAACATATACATTTTTTCTTTTTTTGATTTGTTATCATTGGTATGAAACATGACCGACCGAGGATATGTGAATTTTATTTTCTTTCTGAGGACTATAAATAAATGAGATTAGTTAAAACGTCTCTGATAAGCAATTAAAACGCTTATCCTCTATCTTTAGGTTTAAAGAGAGAAGCCATTAATTATAATTTTAAAGGCCAATGAAGCGAGGAATGAAATTATGTTATGGGCAGATATGGAAACAAATGACCTTATTAAAGAAGTTAGTTTCTTCACCTTGAGTCTGTTGACAACTTAACACGTCTTGTTTGTAGGATTATATAATTGGATGAGAAGGATGGACTTGTTTGCAGGGGTTTATTTATTGGTTGCTAACTTACTTTACTTATTTATTAATGTTTGGATATCATTAGTCAATTATTCATATATTGAAATCCTTATTTATTTTATGACAATTATTTCAGCATAGAATCCAGAGCAAAGGAAACATGAGTTTTTTTGGTAAAGAGTATTTTTAATACATTTTTCAAGTCTTGTGATGTTAAGCATATAAGGGCTAACTAGCTAGAGTTTCAGCTCCAGCAGAGGGCATTTGAAGTGGAGGCTGAAAATTTTGAAACGGGTATTGTACTCCTAACCCTCAATCAAATATGAGCTCAAAATAACAAGTTCCCTGAATAATTATCTGCAATGTTGTAGAAATATCAATATTAATCTATTGTTAATATATTGTGACTTGTGAGAATAACATATTTACAAGGCTTGTCCCTTCACAAGATATAGAGCAATACACCAAAAACGTGTTAAAATCTAAAGGAAGGTAACTACACTCAATACCATGAAGTAAAGGAAGGTAACTACACTCAATACCATGAAGAGGTACAACAGACAATCATCTCCAGCTTGATAGTTCTACATGCCCGGTTGGATATGGAACTTTAATGGAAACAGTTGTGCGAGATGAATCATGATCTGTCTCTCTAGTACGATGTTCCTATTTGACAAAAAAACAGATACACATTTATGAAAGTCGGATTGAAGTTCTAATACTAGAATTTACTAAGCATGGTACTAAATATGTGGTGCATCTCAACCCTCGGCAACAACTGCGTATTTGAGCAAATATAGATACTTTATCTACTAACTACAAACATGTATTCCTCTTTGAAATTCTTAGATAAACATGGAGCACACAAGGTGGACTTAAAATTTGTTTTTATTACAAATACCCAATTTAAGGGGAGAAAATTATATGGTTTGGGTAGAAATTAAAAAAAAAAGGATAAAATAGGAAAATAGAAATTACATTATGAGGTAATTATCATAATCTACCACAAATAAATCGTCTAGATAGTCAAGTGCACCCACCTTAGGTGCTTCCCATTTATGTAATATTTTCCACCTTTAATTCTTATCTGGGGTGTGGAATCAGCATAAGTAACCTAGATATCTTAGATGTCTTTTATATCAGGCAGTAAGAATCAAATAATATTATGCTTGAGGTCGGCTATATTATTTATTGAGTTAAATTTTCTGTTTAAGTTAATCTTTCGGTTTATGAAACAAGTTTGTTGAGTTGATTGAGAAATCAAGTTTTGAACTAATTTTGATTTGTTCGATTCATTGTCAACATATACCTTGCAGTTCTATAAGACAGGGTGGCTAGCATGAGACTTACAGAACGAAAGGGGAAATCATCTGCCTCAAGCATATGAACAATCTGACCCATCTTTGGTCGTTTAATGACATCCAAATCTATACAGCGTAGACAAACCAGTAAAGCTCGCTTCAAAGATCTTGGAGAGGGTTTAATCTCAATTAAAGGATCAACTAGCTCATCACCACAACGACTTGCTACCATTCCCTTAAACCAATCAACCAAGTTCATCTGAAGCACATCAAACAGAAAGGAACGTAAGAGTAAGACTCAATGGAGTTTCAATGAATGCAATAAAGAAAACTTGGAGAAATCCTGAAATTACCTCTGCAGGTGGTCTAGAGTAATCGATGGGGCTTCTTCCTGTGATTAGCTCCATAAGTAGAATGCCAAAACTATATACATCACTGCCCTCATTAAGCATACCCGTGCTTGCATACTCGGGTGAAACATATCTGCAGAAAATTTATGGTAACATATAATATAGATAAACATCATTCACCAAATTATAAAATACCTTTAAAGGCTGGGAAAGAACTAACCCAAATGTCCCCATTACACGCGTTGTCACATAACTTTTCTCAGACCCTAAGAGTTTGGCCAGTCCAAAGTCAGATACTTTAGCATTCCACTTTTTGTCCAAAAGAATGTTACTGGATTTTACATCTCGGTGGACAACTTTGGGTTCTAAGCCTTCATGCAAGTAAGCTAGCCTGTTTCATAATATAGACATGTCAATTTTACTTCAGGAAAAAATATTTAAGGTAACATAAAATTCATAATGATGGAGCATGATAACCAAAATTACTTCAGTATTATCAAAATTAGTCAACATCTCATTTGACAAGAAGTATAATTATAATATTATTTAAAGGTAACTTGGGTGATATTTTAAGATATCTGTTCAACTAAATGAGACAGGAAACTCAACAAACATACCCTTTTGCAATCCCAACAGCAACCTTCATTCTTATATCCCAAGTCAAGGGGCTAACAGACCCTACATCACCATGAAGCCACTGCTCCAAAGTTCCATTGTCAATGTATTCATAAACAAGCATCCTGAATGATCAGTAACAATGCCAGAGACAAAATTTAGAGGAAATTTCATCATCTGACACACCGTTTTTTATAGGCCATCTTATGCACCTTAAATCAAAAGGGTAATAGTTATGTAAATTGTAAACAGAATATTTACCTTTGAGCACCTTCTGCACAATATCCAACTAGTCCCACCAAATGCTTATGCCTCACTTTTCCAATGGCTTCAACCTCCCCCTTAAACTCTTTCTCTGCTTGCCCCCTAGTTACAAAAACAACAAAAAAGCAAACGTGAATTTTCAATAGGCTATGCCAGGGGATGAGGAAGAAATGATAAATTGAAGATGTTGCATTATTTCAGGAAAGATAACCATATAAAGAAATGTAGAATTGGAAAGCAGAGTTGAATTAATAAAAAAAATCTTTGCTCATTTCCTTCTTATCTGGAATTCTTATAGCGCTTTTTAATTTGTTATGGAAAATTCAAATGTTTGGCCAAAAACGTGTTCAATTTTCAATACTAAGAAATTATTTGATTTATTGGATACCCTTTTCTCATCTCTGCCTGCATTTGCATGCTTCCTTTTTTTGTTTGGGATACAAATTAGTTATTCATGTTATTATCATCAGTAGTTCTCTGGTTGGCCTACCTAACTCAAAGCCACCAGTGACAAGACTGAAACACATGCAATGCTTTTAGATTATGTAGACTAAAGTTTCATCGCCATTAAGATAATATGCCTTGTAAAGAAAAGGTTGAGATTCAGCAATCATGAACTATACAATAAATAAACTAAAAGAAAAAGTAAAGAGAAAAGTAACATTAAATTTCCCAGGCCAGCACAAAATTAAAAAAACAAAGTAGAAAAGAAAAAAATGAAAGTGAGAGTTTACTTTTCCTAATACCCCGAAATAAAACTTGAACTCCTAACAACTATTGATTGTTGAAGCTGGAGTCTAGATCACCAAAATGCACATTTCCTTATTCAATTCATTTTCATAGACAGTTGAATGTTGAATACAGGGGGAAAACAGTTTCATAAAAACGATTAGCTGAGAAACGAAATGCAGAGGCAAGTGAAAACAAAAAAGAAAAGAAATAAACATAGTAAGAAAAGGAATAAAAAGAGTTATAGGTTTAAGGTACTTGTTGTTGTTGAGAAGATTCTTGACAGCGACGACAGAACCGTCGTGCAAAATTCCTTTATACACAATCCCATACCCTCCTTCTCCGATCACATTCCCTTCTTGAAATCCACGTGTCGCTTCTTCAAGCTCCTTCAGACTATACCACCTTCCCCACCCTATGTTTGCTGAGACCACCTTCTCTTTCTCTTCTTCGCTCTTTGGATTATTAATGTCATGAACAGTGATACGATGCGTTTTGACCTGGATGATATCTTTGGAGACGAGAGGGATTGTGCCGGAGCTGTGTTTAAGTGGCGTTCTGCGTTTTGTGATGCAGATGAAGAATATAAGAAGCGTAGTTAGCAGGATTAGGAGGAAAAAGAGTACGATGACGTAGAGTTTGAGACCTAGAATGTGTGTTCGGTGAGTGAGCTCCGGTAGCAGAGCACCACCGGAGAAGTTGGCTGACGCAGGCATTATAACTGTATTATGGATGGAATGGAATGGAATAAAGGAAGAAAAGAAGAGAGTATTTGGAATTGAAGATGTGGATTGTGGAGTTTCATCAACGGATACAAAAAGCGAAAAGAGACAAGCTCACAATTTCATTCACTGTATTTACTCCAATGCCACTCACAAAAAATACGTTGTTACGAAAAGTAAAAGTTACGAATGGCCTTGGAAGTTGGAACCTAATCACTTCCATTTGTTGGGTCTATAATATATATCTCAAACCACCAAACCATTTGTTACACTCTCAACCACCAAGTAACTTTGAATGGGAATAATACATTATATGAAAATAAAATTTGAACAAGAGAGAGAGGTAGTAGTGTTGATGCAGTTGAAGTTTATTAATGAGGGAGCGGGTTGATGGTTGAAGCACGTGAGATATACATGCTCCTGCTTCCCAATAGAGTTATATAGCTCAAACAAAGGACTTACATTTATTTATTAAATTAAATAATCTGCATACATTATTGTGCATTCCCAATACAGTTACAAACCCAACAATTTTATTCAAGGCCAAATAATCGGTATAACGTGTTTCTTTTTCACTCCTGAATGAACAAATCTGAACCATTAAATTTACATTCCATTAGAGGACTAAAGACAAAGGGGTAAGGAAAAAATCAATTACAATTGGAAAAAAATTGGAGCTTGTTGCAATTCAAAACAAGCATAGTCAAAGAAGTATAGTATCCACACCTATCATCATAACTTGAGAGCCACTTTGTATGCTGAAATGTACAATGTGCACTTTTCCAATTCCAAATACCCAAGGCATGCTCAAACCAATAAGAGCACCAGGGTATTACAGTAAAGAACAATGACAAAAGGACCAATATAATTACCCAAACAAATTTTAGACAGTAAACCTCTATTCCTGATCCACCCTCTCTACATCATGTAAGCCAGACCGCACCGAGAATAACTCCTTCGAATAACGTCTACGAGACAATGAAATGTCGCCAGCACCATTGTGGAAACTACCCTGTGACTGTGAGCCAGGTCCTGAAAGCTTTAAACTACTTGTTCCTTCTCCTTTTGATGCACCAGAGGTTTGTGGAATTACTGTTGTGGCATCTGATGAACTCTGACGCCAACTACTAAACAAAGCAGCATTCCAAGAGCCTCTGGAAGAGGTTGCTCTAAGCCGTGCGGAACTCGAGCTTTCTTCCCTGACAACTTTGAAAGGGCTTTCCAAAGCCTTGAGAACATATCGCATTGGGGGTCTTTTTGCAGGTTTGGGATTAAGACAGGACCTGGCAACAATGGCTATGGCCCACACTTCTTCCAAGAAATCCTCATCAAGAAACAGAGATGGATCGACAATTTTTGTCACGAGATCCTTGTCATACATAGTAATGTTAGGTAGAACTTGGTCCAGCCATTCCTTTACTTCACCATCACTGGACGCACTAATTCCCAGCTTACCGGTCACTAGCTCAAGTAACACTTTCCCAAAGCAATAGACATCATAGGCACAAACTGATGTTGATGGACCTGTTTTCACAGTAAACCAAATTTGTGTCAAAATATTAGTCAGGGACAAACAATTTAACACAAACAGATTTAGAAATACAGAGTAACAAATCATTAGAAGTTTAAAACTAAATGTTGACTAAGAAAGTAAAAAGAGCAAAACCTTTCAGCCTACACACATCTCAAAGTCAGGAAAGAAGGGGAGAGGAATACCACAAGCATGTAAAAATAAATCACCATATCAATTTCCTAATACAAACTATTCAAAAAAATAACTGAAGTTGCACACTTGCACTAGTAAGAGACAAGCACAGACCACCATAACTTCTACTAGATGAGCTTCTTATGTGTGTATCTGGACCAGTAAAAGTGCAAAACTTCTCAAGCTAGCATGAATTTGATACATGCACAATCACCCTCTTTCACCATTTTACTACTATTTCAGAAACAAGAATACCATCTAATTCTCGATAATAAGAATGACTTTCAAAAGTCTCTCTGAAAATGCATTGGCTAAAAGCCTAGTTTTTTTTTGGCAGACTGGAAAATGTTCCCATTTCTACTCCAGGACATGCAATTATACCTCAGTGATAATCCACAAAAAACAAAATTATATACAATTATCAACTGATATGTGACAATTTCTGGGGCACACAGTTATGTGCTCTCATAAATAGTTCCTCACACAATCACACGATATTTGTAAGAAGGACAGTGTAACTATATAGAAACACAATCAAGCCAAAGAACTGACTACAGATACATGTCTAAAACTAAACTTGAGTTCTACTTACCAGATGAGCTTGGATCATAGGACCTGCATATTAAAAGGGGGGATGAGAAATTAGTTAAACCTTTTATATAACAAATACAATAATATGCATTTGCAATATTGAATATAAAACTAAATCTTATAAAAAACTGTTAACGAAGTTATGGCAAAAAAATGAGAGAAAGAACTCGGGAAAAAGTTTCCTGGTTATAAAAAAAGACCAAAACGTCAATTACCTAATTTTATGTGAAAGCCAAATGAGTGATACCCATTACTAAAAAAATCAAAGTAGTAGTAGCCTGGTAGGTAAGTTCAAAGCATAAGCATTTAAAGATAAATAAATGAAAGGATTAACTCAAAGGAAACATAATACTGTCAATGCCTAATGAACAGCATATTGGACATAGTTTTCATCATATTCACTATTCAGTAAATAAAATTGCTAGTGGTGTACTTACTGTGGTAACCGCATAAACCCGAGTCTTCTACTTTGATGAGAATCACCTTCTTGAGCGCAGACTTCACTTAGACTGCCTAACCGAACTTCATATTTATCATCTAGAAGTATACTACTTGCTTGAACATCCCTAAAATAATTAGAAAATATGCTTGTGAAAACTAGCACAACAGTTAGCTTAAACTTTGCATATGTAAGCTTGTAATTTATTCATTTCTTGATGGGTTGAGAGGGCTCAATCAACCAGAAGGAATACTCTCACAAGTTGACCTTGTTCCCAACCTAGCTATCTCTCTCAGCTCCAATATATAAAAAGTGTGTGGCCAGTGGCCACAATAGAAATGACAAAACCCAATCATAGGGGGGAACTTATACTTGATCACCAAAAAGGTATGGAAACAAACAGTAAGACAGTAACCACTAACCATTATACTTAATCACCTAAAAGATAAGGAAACAAGAAGGGGGAAATACAAAAAAACAAGAAACGAGGAAATCTGAAAATACCTGTGAACATAGGGCGGAATACATTCGTGATGCAGATATGATAGGGCTTCTGCTGCTCCAATAGCAATTTTCAACCTAGTTATCCAGTCTAATGACTGCAAAGTACCATCTCCAGGTGTATTATTTTTGAAGTATAAGGAATTGGACAAGTCCCCATTTGGCATATGTTTATAAACAAGGAACTTCTCATTCTCATTTTCTAAACAATGGCCCAATAGGGGAACAAATCTTTGATGAGAAACCTTGTTGAAAAATTCCAATTCCAATAGGTAAGTATCCTTTTTAGTTGAACGTGTGTCGGTCCTTTTGATGACAACAGGAATTCCACTTTCCAAAACACCATTGAATAAATCCCCAGAGTGGCCATGTTTGATAAGATTTCCATCATTGAAATCTCCTGCAGCTTGGAGCAACTGAAGATATGTAAATGAGTCTCCTACATTTGAAAAGTCAACTGATTCACCTGTAGGATGCGAAGGACTGCCTCCAGCAGGAGCAGGGCCCACACCATTTCCCCTATGATTTGGATCACCCCGCTTACGAGCACATAGAAGCAGAAGAACCACCAATAACACCAAAAATGCAATTAAACCCAGTCCACCTAAAACTGCTGCCAATATAATCTTAGTTTTATTGCTCTTCCCAGGCCCTTCAGCTGCACTGGGCTTTGTCGAATTTGGGTGTCCAAAATTATCAAAAGTGAGGCCCCTCACAGCATAAAATGATGCACAATCCACTGTAGTCCTCTGATTTGTCACATTTTGAAGACAGTTGCTAGCTAGAGATGCATTATATGTGAAATTTAGAACACGTCCCTCAAAATAATTGTTTGACAGATCCACAAACCTGAACCTTCCGAGTACATGAGTGAGGTTTCCATAAAACACATTATGAGAAATATTAAGCACCGCAGTAGTACCATTAGCTGCAGAGCTAGACTTGGGAATCAAACCACCGAATTTATTGGCAGATACGTCAAGGAAAGTCAACCTTGGCAGCGACCACAACTCAACAGGCAAAGAACCAGTAAAATTGTTTTGTCTCAGCACTACGGACTGCAAGTGCAATGAAATACCAAACAAGTTCCTAGGCAGTGGTCCACCAAGCATGCTATTCGCAAGCATCATTCTCTGCAAGTTTCTCAACCCTTTCAAATCTGAAGGCACTACTCCACCAGTGAAAGAATTGTCACTAAGATCAAGGTCAACCAAGTTACCAAGACCCCCTATTTGCGACGGTAAAGAAGTTAGGCCGTTGCTCGAAAGGTTTAAGTATTGTAACTTGGAAAGTCCCCCAATGCCGGGCGGAATCGGCCCAGACAAAAAATTGGAAGACATGTCAAGGGATGACAGATTAGGAAGAAAGGCCAAAGATGTTGGTATGGAGCCAGTAAGCGAATTCCGCGAAAGATCAAGGACCGAAAGGGCTGAGAGTTGACCAATACTATCTGGAACTGTCCCAGTAAGCTTGTTATGAGAAAGAAACAAAGTTGTTAGGTTGGTCAAATTCCCTAGGCTAGAAGGAATAGCATCAATAATAGAGCAAGAACGGAGATCGAGCACACGAAGCAATGGTAGCCGAAGTCCAAACCAATCAGGAATAGGACCTGGGAGCATAAAATTTGAAGCATTGAATGACTGCAAGGAAGTGAAATTGGACAGAGCATCAACTGCAAATTGAGGGTTTCTCCTACCAAGTCTAGTTCTTCTGAACCCTGAGATATTGATCCCAACAACGTTACCATTGCGGCATGTGATACCAACCCAGATTAAACAAGGGTCTGGTTTTATTGGCCATTCTTTGCCCCTGAGACCAAGAGAACCCCTTAGCTGGAGAAGTGCTTCACGGTCAGTGGGTGAACTCAGTGGCTCAATTTGCTCCAGTGTGAGGTGAAACAGTGACAGAAACAACAAGAACCAAAACGACACTACACTTGTTGGATTTAACATGTCGTTTAAGTTGTTGTTATCAGCGCTGACCAAAAGATCCAAACATGGCCATCTTGATCTCAAATTTAAGGATACCCAATTACACTTATGACTCTACTGGTTTAAAACATTGCATCCACATCCCTATTGGGACATTACTGTAATTACAAACATGTCCGAAATATGGTTGGTGAGGTTAAAATGCATATAAATGAGGGTGGTTTGCAATAAAGTATGATTGTAATGATAATAGTTACTAAAGGGGGGAAAGGTGTTACCTGAATCAGAAGGTGGTGGTGTTGTTGTTGTTCCTATTGGGAATAATGGTTATTGTTGTTGAGTTGAGGGAAGAAGAGTGAGAGAGGGAAATGGTAATGAAATATGAAGTGTGAGTGAGTGAGTGAGTGAATAGTAAATAGTAAATAGTGAAAGAGGAATAATAAAAAGGGAAGGAAGGGAAATGGAGTGAGTTGCCGGAAGAGGTTTGGTTGTGGTTGTCGGGTGGGTTTGACCACCGTTAATCCCGCCACTCCAGCTAAGCCCACTATCACTGTCTTTCACTATCACTGTCTTTCTCTTTCACTATCATCTATCACATGTTTTAAGGATACTTCAAAAATAAGTTTACATTTTTTATTTGGAATATGAACATTTATTATCTTATATATCTTTAACATGGGTAATTAGGCACATATTAGTAAACCCCTTTTGGGCATGGAATATTCAATCTAAGTAAGAGATTTGAATGATTGAAGTATGATTATGAAGTTACAAGTTACAAGTTATTGTTATGGTAGTTGGTGGGACGCATGTTAGTTGAGGCGAGCATGATTAGAGTTCTTTCATAATTTTAATTATTAATATGGTTTATGTAGACTAGTGTTAATTTTAATTATTAAAATGTTTGAACGTGCCAACTGCATAATAATAAATAATAAATAATAATCCACCTAATCCGGAGTTATGTAGACTAGTATGTGTTATGCTTTTGTGTTCATCATGTGCTGATAATGGATAATGCAAATATTGCCCATTAATATTTTCTTAAGTGTATATATGAATGGTTAATTACGAATAATAGTTCCATTTTTGACATGACATCCACTCTGCTCCAATGCAAATTGAAAAAAGCCACCTCCATCAATGCTAGAATCCAGACATGGGGGTGCAAACTGCACAATTATATCTCTCAATGTCACCAAACCTGTAACTTGTTCATTATCATTCATCAGAAAGCTGAAACTGCTATTAGTCTGTGTCATATGCTCCATTATTTGCTTCAATGTATCATTTTCCTTATTAGTAACTGGTGAGTCCATTTTTGGTATGAACCTGCTTTTCAGGCTCAGACTTCTTGCTGCTACAAAACCCCCATGCTCATCTTCACTTCCTATATTGTCAATCTCTGTATGAATGAATTCTTCGACAGTTAAGATCCTGTTATTGCATAAACACATGCATCATTCTCCATATTCATACTGATGGAGGCAGAGAGAGAGAGAGTGAGAGAACAAGTTTCTGAACTTACATTCTGTTCCTAAGGAGGTTATCATTGTTCACAAGATGATAGACATCACTGTTTCTCACATTACCAATCAGCTTCTTAGTTTGTTCATCTAAAACTGCAACTGCACAAGTTTGGTTCTGCCAGAGAACCTTTAAAGCATCTGCAACACTTTGGCCCCGAGATACACAACTGGGATGTTTTCGGTTTTCAAAACTATGGAAAAGATAAGAAAGGGATCAAATACAAACATATAGCATGGTGTCCAATTCAATTAAACAAATAGGAAGCGAATATATGTATGTAAAGAATGTGAGATTTGGATACCTCAGATATGACAAATTCTTATCTGCTACACTATCAAACCACTCTAGCCCGCTTGATTGAAGAAGAAATTGAACCACAGCATTCTAGCACAATTGCAAATATATTAATATTACTCATCCTAAGAAAACTAACTTGTGTTGGAAAACATAAACGTAGAACTCATAAAACTGAAATTGTATTTAATGACAAAGTATTGTGTGATAGAGGTAACCCAACTAGTAACTAATAACTAAATGCTGAAATTAGCTCAACCATTTTCCAATTAACCATACTGTACTTACAATTTTGAAGATATGTATGGTACCTAAGCCATTTCTTTATGACTTGATTCATTCCCTTAATTTAGTTCCATACTTATAATTTATAAACCTGTGAATGTGATTGAGTTTGCAAATACCTGTGTAACAAAACCAACGAGTCCGGGACCTGGTTGCTGTGTGACCGGCAAAAGACACAGGCGATGTTTAGAAAGAAGAAGCAGTGCATGCAAAATAGTGTCATCCAAGCGTACGGGAAAAAATGGTTCCCAGAGGAATGATTTAGCCAAGTCACCAACCTAGTAGTAAGATTGAAGTAGAACACAAATTTATAAATTTGTTCACTTTGACAGTATTTCAGTTCATTACAATACCTCAGCGTGAAAATTGGTTCCATCATATGGACATGGATACACGACACAGACAATGATTTATGGCATGGTAAAGACTAAAGACTAAGTAAATGTTTTAAGCATGCAAGTCCATAATCGACCAAGGGAAGTAACGACAAAAAAGTAACCTTGGTTTGGCCAATTTGAGGAAACCGGTCTAGGATTGAGAAAAAGCCATGGCTCTCTATATCCTTAACTTTGGGTACACCATCATTGGGACTGTTTTCCATTGAATTCTCCAAGATCTTTTCATACTCCTAAGAAATAAAACATTAACATGGTTAATGAGATTCCATGCAATGGGTATGGGTGCATGGATATGGGTAGGGTTTGGTAAGAATAAAAGTTAAAAAATAATACCTGAAGACACCAAAGAACCATGGTTGAAAAATCAATGATAGCAATATAGCTAGTTGTGAAAGTCATGGTGGGTGGGGTTGTATTAGAGTGTGAGACATCCAATATGGCTGCACTAAATATGTCCTTTTGGTATAACATATGTATTGCATCCCTTAGAGAATCTCCAGCTTTTAATTCCAAAACTTGTGAACTTTGAATGGCTGGTATTGAACTAATGGGTATGTGATCAAGGTATTGTTGGAGGGCATAAGCAGAATCAATTTCATTATCATTTTTGTTGTCATTCTTCTCTAATTCTGCTAACCCACCATCTGTTTGCATAGATTGCATTATCTTAGTTACTCATTCTCAATTCTGCATTTAGTTTAGTTTACCTTACTCATTATTTTGTCCACATTTTTCTCTCACTCGCCGCCAACTCAGGCTTCAGACTCGTTTACAAAGGCAACGTGTCACTCTCTTGGCGTTCACATTGCCATTTACCACGAACCTTATTATCCCTTCAAACCTCTTTAAGCATATTATCTTGATGAAGATCACCAATGTAAAATATTATCATCCAATTTTGTTGGATATTCGTTGTTAACATTAGCATTTCCAACAATTTCTCTTCCTAATCTATTTAATATTTATTTATTAAATAAGTTTATAAAGTTCCTTAAAGAGCTCCAGGTCATGAATCAATATTATGTATGTGCCACCTAACAAATCTGACATCAAGCTACATCATCTAAATTGCATTTAATGTATTAAAGAAAAGTAAATGGGACACATCAAATAAGTTAGACACACCAAAACAATAATATATTCATCTTATGTTTACCTTTAAGTATATTAAATGTATAGTAGTCACTTCAATATTTGTGTATCCAAATTCATATTCATAATATTTTTCTAGCATCCTCTTTAAATAAAACTATGGCCAATGTTATATTTGAACAAGCTGCAACTACTACTAGAATTATCATTAGTGAATACTGATCTACTAAATGTGAATCGGGTAAAAATAAATGTAGTTAGCCACCTAAGGTAAGAAGGAAAATCATTGATGAAAAGAAGCTTATGCAAGCAAGAGTAATTAAAGTTGGATGAATGAGTTGGTAAGGTTAGGTGGAAAGGAATAAATATGTGAGATTGTGAATGAACGGAGTGACTTGCATTTTGCCAATACCAAATCCAATCTATTAATCTCATAAAGCAACTAAGCTGAAAAAATTAGTCATATGGTGAAGACTTGGTCAATTAGATAAACAAAAAACAGCAAAGTCTAAAATTGTCTTGTAGTTGTACCAACCTGGCTTTCCATCATGTCCTCAATTACACAGATTTATTCGGATCATATATTTGCACTTTTCTCCTTCTTTTCCAACCCCTACATTTTTTGTGTGTAGCAAGGTATCTTCTCTCTTCTTATGCTTATATCTCCCTCTCCTCTTTCATTATTTATCAATATTTGATCCAAGAGCCTGCAGTTACCTTTGTAACGTTTCTGCAGTTGATTATTAAGATATCTATCTTCTGCTTTTTATTTTTTCCATGCAAGTTAGATATAAATTATGCTTGATTATTTCATTACATAATGAATTTTTTAATTAAGCTTCCTGATATGTTTGTTGTTCATGGCTGAAAGGTGTAGGTACACACATGAGGACATTTTGATTCTCTTATGCCTTAAGGCTCTGTGCACATTTAAGTAAGCTTACGAGATTCAATTAATCATGTCTGTCACTATGTCCGGACCGACTGATCGACCATCCAAGCTTGGTAGGCCTAATTGCTTGAAATATGGAATTTCATATAACACACATTACCCCTGCATCCCTTTTTCTAAATTTACTTTTATTTGATGCATGCACTACAAAATCTTTATCTGTTCTATTATGTTGGTACTATAATGTGAAATGGAACGTCATAACAATCATGCATGCTTTTTGGCATTTGATGACGAGAAAGGCGAATGAATAGAGGAAGCTGAAACTAATTGATTATGGAAGACAAGCATTTACTGTTTTTTGACATGTTTGATTGTCTTATTAGTGCTTATGCATCTTGCATACTGCTTAGCAGAAAAAGGTGAATGCTAGAAATGAAGATGATTGAGTTCTATATCATTTGGTTTCTATTGCAAAAATTCTAGTCTAAAGTTCTGAATCAAACCAAATGGACAATGCACAAATGTTTGTGGCTTAAATTATGTATTGATCTGTGTAAATGCAAGGAAATGAAATTTTACATCCAATAGGGTTCTAATAATGTCTTGAATGAAATTGTTAGTTTAATAACAAACCAAAAGCTATTATAATTCCAAATGTTATGCAGTTAGAAAAAACATGCATATCTAGAGTATATTTGATTTACGAAAATGTTGCTTGCTTTCATTAATAATTATAAATTATAAATAACCACAATTTGTATTATTTTGTTTCCTATTTTCAAAGATTTGTAAAGCAAACATTGAAAACAAGGTGACACTTGTAATTTAATGAAAACTAGAACCAAACAGGCCCTTATATCTTTTGCCTAGGATGTTAATAGATACAACAGCAGCAGGAGGAAGATGTTCACATTGTGATTTTTTTCTATCTATCATGTTCTCAAAAATTGTGAGTAATATTTTTCCTCTTGCAAACACAGTTCATGAAAGTGAACATTCTGAGGATGAAAAGAAGAAAAGGGTGGGGTCATTTAAGAAGGTGGCTATCAGTGCCTCGAGTAAGTTCAAGCATTCCTTTGCAAAGAAGTCGCGGAGACACAGCAGGGTCATGTCTGTTTCAATTGAGGATGAAATTGATACAGAAGAGTTGATAGCAGTTGATGCTTTTCGCCAAGTGCTTATCTTGGAAGAGCTATTGCCCTCAAAACATGATGATCATCATATGATGCTAAGGTAGGTGCTTGTCACATGGTTTCTTACTCATTCATTTATTTATGGGGAATGCTAATCAGTGCTTTAGAAAAACTTGATTTTTAATGGACTTAATAGATTCAGAAGTGGTTTATTTTGTCTACTGATAAAAACTTGTATTCATGATTCCTTAGCCGGTGCCCTCGGAGTTAAGGGATTTGGGTAGCAAGATCCTTTATTTACTTATAGTTGTAGCATGACTAGCTTCATTTGATGCCTTAATTGAGAATTTCTAATTGTCCTATAATTTCAATGTACTATGACCCAGATTCTTGAAAGCTAGGAAGTTTGACATTGAGAAAACAAAACAAATGTGGTCAGATATGCTGAAGTGGAGGAATGAATTTGGTGCTGATACTATCATGGAGGTATTGCTGTGGCAAAAAGAAGAGTCACTTTTCATGTTATGTTCTTCTGTATAACTTCTTCCTTAAATTTCTAACCAAACATTTTTGTGTTGTTAAGGATTTTGAATTCAATGAAATAGATGAAGTTCTTAAATATTACCCACAAGGACATCATGGAGTTGATAAGGATGGAAGACCTGTTTACATTGAAAAATTGGGCCAGGTTGACTCTAACAAGCTGTTGCAAGTAACGAGTATGGAACGTTATCTCAAGTACCATGTTAGGGAGTTTGAGAGGACATTCAATGTTAAGTTGCCTGCATGTTCAATCGCTGCAAAGAAACACATTGACCAAAGCACAACTATTTTGGATGTGCAAGGAGTGGTATGTATAAAATTTGACTCCTACTTTTCCTCTCCAATCCCTATGCCCACAGAAAAACCAATCAGACTAATGAACTATTGTAACACCTTAAATTATAGTCATCATAATTTTAATGAGGCATTTTAATACCATATCCATCGTTATGTATGCTTTTAATATGTAAACAAGTTTCATATCAATGCTTTCCCAGGGTCTTAAAAGTATGAACAAAACTGCAAGGGATCTCCTCCAGCGACTTCAGAAGATTGATGGTGACAACTATCCTGAGGTACAGGTTTATATAACTGCATATGCATGTAATATCAATGGTTTTTGTTCCCTCCCTATATCTAGCTTAAATGGCCTTCTGAACTTGCCCTAACTGAACTTTCCTTTCTATGCAGTCGCTTAACCGCATGTTCATCATCAATGCTGGCTCTGGATTTAGGCTCTTGTGGAATACTATTAAGTCATTCCTTGATCCCAAGACCACCTCAAAAATCCATGTAAGCAATTATAATCTACTTATCAATTTAAATGAAGTTTGATTTCAGTTATGTTGGGACAATGAACAAATTAGTGATTTAATAACCAGGTCCTGGGTAACAAATACCAGAGCAAGTTGCTTGAAATCATTGATGCCAGGTTGAACTTTTCTCCTTTCCGCTTGAATTATTTTACCACATACACATCTACATAGAAAATTAGGCTATCAATTCTAAGGTCACGCTGTGAAATAATGTAGAATTGAGTAATGTGAACTCTTTTATGTTGTTCCAATATGAAAATATATAACATTACTCAACTATGTAAGTAATACCTAATATTTCTTTCTTATTTATCAGTGAACTTCCAGAGTTCTTGGGTGGTACTTGCACTTGTGCAGATAAAGGTGGTTGTATGCTTTCTAACAAGGGACCATGGGATGACCCAGAGATCTTGAAGGTAGTTTATTGCTGAAAGATCAATTTCTTTAGTCATCTAATATATCAATGGAAAAACAATGAACTAATAAATAATTCCTCTGAATCATTTAGATGGTTCAAAATGGCAAGGGAAAAGCCAAAAGAAAAAGCTTATCCGAGCTTAACGAAAAAACAATCACAGAAGATGAAACAGCACACCAAAAGGTAGTCCATTTCATACTTTGGACATTTCATGAAAGTGAACATTCTGAGGATGAAAAGAAGAAAAGGATGGGGTCATTTAAGAAGGCGGCTATCAGTGCCTCGAGTAAGTTCAAGCATTCCTTTGCAAAGAGGGGGCGCAAACACAGCAGGGTTATGTCTATTTCTATTGAGGATGAAATCGATACAGAAGAGCTCATGGCGGTTGATGCTTTTCGCCAAGTGCTTATCTTGGAAGAGCTATTGCCCTCAAAACATGATGATCATCATATGATGCTAAGGTAGGTGCTTGTCACATGGTTTCTTACTCATTCATTTATTTATGGGGAATGCTAATCAGTGCTTTAGAAAAACTTGATTTTTAATGGACTTAATAGATTCAGAAGTGGTTTATTTTGTCTACTGATAAAAACTTGTATTCATGATTCCTTAGCCGGTGCCCTCGGAGTTAAGGGATTTGGGTAGCAAGATCCTTTATTTACTTATAGTTGTAGCATGACTAGCTTCATTTGATGCCTTAATTGAGAATTTCTAATTGTCCTATAATTTCAATGTACTATGACCCAGATTCTTGAAAGCTAGGAAGTTTGACATTGAGAAAACAAAACAAATGTGGTCAGATATGCTGAAGTGGAGGAATGAATTTGGTGCTGATACTATCATGGAGGTATTGCTGTGGCAAAAAGAAGAGTCACTTTTCATGTTATGTTCTTCTGTATAACTTCTTCCTTAAATTTCTAACCAAACATTTTTGTGTTGTTAAGGATTTTGAATTCAATGAAATAGATGAAGTTCTTAAATATTACCCACAAGGACATCATGGAGTTGATAAGGATGGAAGACCTGTTTACATTGAAAAATTGGGCCAGGTTGACTCTAACAAGCTGTTGCAAGTAACGAGTATGGAACGTTATCTCAAGTACCATGTTAGGGAGTTTGAGAGGACATTCAATGTTAAGTTGCCTGCATGTTCAATCGCTGCAAAGAAACACATTGACCAAAGCACAACTATTTTGGATGTGCAAGGAGTGGTATGTATAAAATTTGACTCCTACTTTTCCTCTCCAATCCCTATGCCCACAGAAAAACCAATCAGACTAATGAACTATTGTAACACCTTAAATTATAGTCATCATAATTTTAATGAGGCATTTTAATACCATATCCATCGTTATGTATGCTTTTAATATGTAAACAAGTTTCATATCAATGCTTTCCCAGGGTCTTAAAAGTATGAACAAAACTGCAAGGGATCTCCTCCAGCGACTTCAGAAGATTGATGGTGACAACTATCCTGAGGTACAGGTTTATATAACTGCATATGCATGTAATATCAATGGTTTTTGTTCCCTCCCTATATCTAGCTTAAATGGCCTTCTGAACTTGCCCTAACTGAACTTTCCTTTCTATGCAGTCGCTTAACCGCATGTTCATCATCAATGCTGGCTCTGGATTTAGGCTCTTGTGGAATACTATTAAGTCATTCCTTGATCCCAAGACCACCTCAAAAATCCATGTAAGCAATTATAATCTACTTATCAATTTAAATGAAGTTTGATTTCAGTTATGTTGGGACAATGAACAAATTAGTGATTTAATAACCAGGTCCTGGGTAACAAATACCAGAGCAAGTTGCTTGAAATCATTGATGCCAGGTTGAACTTTTCTCCTTTCCGCTTGAATTATTTTACCACATACACATCTACATAGAAAATTAGGCTATCAATTCTAAGGTCACGCTGTGAAATAATGTAGAATTGAGTAATGTGAACTCTTTTATGTTGTTCCAATATGAAAATATATAACATTACTCAACTATGTAAGTAATACCTAATATTTCTTTCTTATTTATCAGTGAACTTCCAGAGTTCTTGGGTGGTACTTGCACTTGTGCAGATAAAGGTGGTTGTATGCTTTCTAACAAGGGACCATGGGATGACCCAGAGATCTTGAAGGTAGTTTATTGCTGAAAGATCAATTTCTTTAGTCATCTAATATATCAATGGAAAAACAATGAACTAATAAATAATTCCTCTGAATCATTTAGATGGTTCAAAATGGCAAGGGAAAAGCCAAAAGAAAAAGCTTATCCGAGCTTAACGAAAAAACAATCACAGAAGATGAAACAGCACACCAAAAGGTAGTCCATTTCATACTTTGGACATTGTAGAGTGCAAGCTTTGCCTGAAACTTGTCTGTACTTATTTGCCAGAAAATCTGATAATCTGTATCCTTGTTTTGTTATGGCTTACATTTCAAGGGATGCAAAGAATCAGTTCCAGAGTCACATGATGTGCAATGTTTATCATCAAATGTGGAGCAACCTACATCCTTTACTGTGGCAGGAGTAAGTTTGTTAGGCTTCAATCAATTGTTAATTGTTGTTCCTATCCTATGCATTACTTGTAGCAAGAATTAGTTTAAGGAAACTGCCTAGTTTATCTAGTCTTGTAGTGTTACATGTAGCTGACATACAGCAGTAGGAGGATATTATAAGACATGCATGCACATAGCAAGTCACATTCGGACCTTCTTTTCAAAACCAAAACTATAACAAGTGTCATCACTCCATGAGATGTAAAAAAGTTGACTTGGCATTAATTCAAAAGTGTACTGCTATGCAGGCAAAACAATGTGGTGTTTATCAGTATGACGCCTTTGTTGACAAGTCAGTGGATTCATCTTGGAATAAATCAGTAGATAATGATAAATATGCACTTTCCAAAGGTATTTGGTACTGCTATCCTAGTACTTGTGAGAAATTTCAATAAAAAAATGCTGAAACAATTTGAGCAACATAATCAGCATTTTTATTCATGGATAAGCAAGGTAACAAATGTTAATATGGCTTTGTTGAATTTTTATTCATGTTGCAGGCCATGTCCCTAACAAAGTTAGCAATACAAGTGATGGATTTAGCAAACAATTTGTTGGTGGAATAATGAGTTTTGTTATGGGAGTTGTAACTGTGATCCGAATGACAAGGAACATGCCAAGGAAAATGACAGAAGCAGCAGTGTATGGAAGCACAGTATATTATAATGAGAGTATGCTGAAAGCAGGTCCTAGCATTATTACAAACAATGATCACATGACGATGATGAAGCGCATGGCTGAACTAGAAGAGAAAGTGGCTGCTTTGAGCATGAGACCTTCCATGCCACCTGAAAAGGAGGAAATGCTGAATAATGCTCTATGCAGAGTCAATGCTCTAGAACAACATTTGGCTGCAACCAAAAATGTATTATTGCTCAATACACTTTTTATATATTTATTGGAACAGAAGAGTTTTTTCATCCTAAATTGACATGCTCTTGAGTTCTTGTTTTATTGCTTTAGGCACTTGATGATGCCCTTGTTCGACAAGTGGAGCTCCAAGACCAAATTGAGAAGAAAAAGAAGAAGAAGAATAAGTTGGTATGTCCCTGCCTTGCATTTCTCTCAGACTCTTCTATTGACTGCTTTTATTTACACACTTATTTTTGGTTTTTTATTGCAGTTCGGGTGCCACTGGTAAGGTGATAGGTGGTGTTTATTAATAATATTTGACATTACCAACTACCAAGAGATGTAAATTCGGATCATTTCTCTATTCCATTCACCTCTTTCTATTATTTGATCAAAAACTTGTATGAAACTAGGCACGGTTTTGTTGAACAACAAATATTATTAATCCAAAATGGATATGTTTTTCATATATCTGCAAACCCCTTATAATTAACCATCCTATCCATTTTGAATAACAAGTATGAATGAATAGTAACATAATATTCCAAATTCGAGTTCGAATTCCTTAACATCATATGGTGATTAACATATTCATATGCTTGTGGAAACAATTCATCCATAATTAAAGATTGGCCAAAACCATCAACAACGGCTTCAAACATCCTCCCTAGTTTTTAAGACAATGGGTTGGATCAATTCAATACAATTTTAAAGTTTAAACTAGTCCATTTATCAACCAAAATGATATAAGATCAATGTTGGACTGATCAATTATCATCAATATATAATTGCGAATGAATACATTTTAGAAAAAGTTAAGCATCACCTATTACAAAAAAGATATAATCATGCATGTATATTACACCCTACCCAAAAAAATATAATATATATGCCTAAATACTTATATATAATTATTATATCATCTGTCGTTATTCTTTTAGATTATTTTCTTGGAGAGTAAAATAATTATTAAATATAAATGATGAGTAATGTAATAACAATATATAAAATTTGTGTATACGTTTAACACTTTATTGCATTTTTTGTTTAAATTTAACTTTTGGACCACTATTGAAAAAAATCTAACTTCATTCCTCTTTTTTGAAAAAAAAAATCAGTAATGTTCATTATGATTTCAGGAATGCATACTTTTTTATATCACTCCAACAATCACATGTCATAATGTTGCACTTGTTGGTGGAATGTATAATTATTTATAATATATCGGAATAAAAATATTATACCTTGTTATTTTTAAAATAAAATAATAATCTTATTTTCTTTATTAGCAGTAAAAAGGTAAAAAAGAAAGAAAAAATAAAGTGTTTGCCTTTTCATCTTTCCTAAGCACATCTTTGTTTTATTAAATATAAGAAAATATTATGGTTGATGAAGTTGTTAGCCTATAAATTCCGTAGTTGAATCACACATACACTCCCTTCCACTTTTTAGATATTTGTTTGAATAGTTTTGAGAGTTCCCTTTGTTCCACACATTGTTGTCCTGAATCCTTAACAACAATCTTAGATGTTCAACATCTTGTTATTCATGTTTGAGATTCATGTATCCAATTCTCACTGAAATCTTCTTTTCTGGTTGTATGATCAATTCTACTATTAGACGCCGCAGGACCCATCTTGTTCAATCTTTCTCTGTTGCCTTCCTTTACTGGCTCTACTACGTTTCATAATAACATATATTCTTCTTCTTCTTCTTCTTCTTCCTTTTCTTCTTCTTACTATTATCTGCACTTGTTTCTTTCTTGTTAATTACTCTATTCTCTTTACTAGTGTGTGTCTGGGTCCTGCCACCTTTAACAAATTATCCATCTTTTTGTGTTTTCAATTGCTGAAATCTCAATATATATGGCTTCTCCAAGTGGAACATCTTCAGGGTCTTCTATGCTTCTTCAAAACTCAGGTTCTGAAGAGGACTTGCAGGTTTTGATGGATCAGAGGAAGAGAAAGAGAATGATATCCAACCGCGAATCTGCGAGGCGATCTAGGATGAAGAAACAGAAGCACTTGGATGAATTGGCTGCACAAGTGGCTCAACTCAACAACGACAATAATCAGTTACTCACAACACTCAACCTCACTACACAACGCTATCTCACCATTCAGGCTCAAAATTCAGTGCTCACAGCTCAAGTGGGTGAACTAAGCCACAGGCTCCACTCCTTGAATCAGATCATTGGTTTCTTCAATGCTAGCAATGCAGTTTTTGAAGCTGCAGATTATGCATCAACCACTTTTATTGACCCTGCACCCAATAGCTTCTTCAACCCAATGAATATGAACCATATGAATCAACCTATCATGGCTTCTGCAGAAGCCATGTTGCAGTACTGAGAGTACGAATTTGGATTTGGTGCAAAAAGTTAAGCTGTGATCACTGTGAAGATATTTATCCAAAGGCTTGTGTTTGTTGGATTATATTTATCATGGCTTTTCTTTCATTAAAAATCAGCTGATGTGATTGTGACATTATGTCTGTGCCTGTATAACAAATCATGGAGTTGCTGTCGTGATCATAATTGTTACAAGCTGCACTGAATCCAAATCCCTGAGATGAGATCTATTATTATTGGGCTTTCTGGATTTTAGTTTGAGATATGAATGAGGGGTATTGTTGATTTCTTTAGGGTTTGAGTCTGTTGGAAGATTGTAATGGCTGCTAGATAGTGATAAGGAATAATCATGAATGTTGTATTATTAAGTGGGTATGCTAATTGGGGCAATGTTGTGTTAAGAGATCACCCTAAATTATTTATGTTGTATGACTTAAGCCATTATTGTTGTTGTCAACTTGTCTTTCATAAATTATGATGTTACTAATAAATTTAACTAAGTTCTCCCTTTAATTTAGCTCCTCCTTTAAAAAATTTGTTGTCCCTCTTACTCAAATGCCCCACATAATTTATAGTATTTCCTGAAATCAGTGCTTCTTTTGACCAAAAATCAAGAGGGTAGGCAATTTTGTTATTTGAACTGAACATGATGCAAGCATTGCACTCTTCTTCTCAGTGATTTGTATATTGTGCACTTCTTTACCTATGTGTCAGTTCTTTTGATTCCACACAAGTAGAACTAAGGCTTATTGAGCTTTCATTTTCATAATTGATACATAAATCAGAATGATAAGCAGAAAATGTGTAATGTAACCCCTAGAGATACGCATCTAAATTGAATGAAAAGGACAACTCCACAGGCCTAAACTGATTTTCTCCTCAAAATACCTTTGCAGTCAAAAGGAAATTATAAAATGAAAAAAAAGAGAGAAACAATTGCATCCTGGTAGAGTGTGCTATGTGATATAAGTTCCTAACTTATCTTTCCCACAATTAGCTAAAAGTTACCCTAAACCTGAAAAACTATGATATGATAAACAAGCTGATTAACTGAAACTTGGCAGTATTTAGTTAAATTAGTTGATGTAGTACATGATTGCTAAGTGTAAATAACTTACAAGTTCTTAAATTATAAACCATAAGCTACTTCCACTAACTTATCAAGTGAAAACTTGTAAGCTAGTCAAAATTCAATTAATTACCAAAAATATGTTATTGGTGTTTTGTATAAATAAGGTACGAGTTTGTAAGATAAAATATAAACTATGGGCTTATGTCATTATATATATAAAAACACACGCAAATTTCAGTGGAGAACCACATCGTCCTGGCTTATTCTCTAAGTTAGTGTTACAGAGAAAGACAGTTGAGTGTCATGTATACAATGATTCATTTTGAATTTGATTTGTCATAGGAAACAGAAATGAATTTAATAAGAGGGTTAAATGATGCACTAAGAAAATGAAAGTAAAGGTTGCAGCTTTTAGGGAAAGCTGGTACACCAAGTTCTTGGAAAAGTTATAAAGAGCAAAGATGAGTGCGTTGATGTTGTGAGGGTACAAATTCCACGTGCTTGGAACAAAGTTATTGGATTCTTATGACATGGAATTGAAGTCATTGTTTGCATATGCATGCTAATATGCTATTAACTTAGTTTAAAGTATGTGCTGTAGTCACGTGGAGCTTACTGAAACTTAGTTTAAAGTAATTTATTACTCAACTTAATAAATACAAGTTCAAATATGGTCCATCAATCTCTGCACCAAACACAAAATAGAAAAGTAAATACAAGTTCAAATGCTCACTTTACGGTACAACTTGAGCACTGTAATAACTTAACTTGTTTCATAGCCTAAAACTTTATACCCTATTTTGCTTTATTTTACTAGAAAATGGAGTTAATGTTTCAAAAAGAAAAGGTAAGGAGGCCAACTTGTTGTACTTAAAATCGTTTTAATTTACAAGTTTAGTGAAAGGTATGTTGTGTTGTATTTTGGAAAGTGTAAACTATCAACTGATCGAATAACAATGAAAATAAAGAAGATTCGCATATATTTCTCTGCATATAAGTTTTCAATTGGAGGGTTGAAAACAAACTTGGAGTAATAATTTGTAGTAACGAATAAATGTCGTGTATTTCAGCCACTTATTTTAGAGTGTACATGAGACATACTTGTAAGTTTTAGTTCTTATAGATATTTTGGTACATATTCTTTGTTAATATTCGCTTAATAAGAACTCATGTTCCTTCTCTGTTAATATTGTTACATTAATGAAGAATGAATTACAAAAGAAAAAGAAAAGAATGGACGGTCTGTGGTTATTAGCTGAAAGCAAAAATATTGTATTACATCTTTTTGTGATGCTCTATAGTGCCCTTTTTCTTATGTGTGGGAATGCAAAAATTTGTCTACAAGAATATTCCAATCAGATAGTAAAGCTTCTTTCTATCTAGCTAGGTTCTAACATTTAGAACCATACGTTCTTAGAAACAAGTGACAAAGGGAAGCAGTAAGGCAAAAAAATGCAACTTTCCTTATTATTTTTCCATCTTTTTTTAATGCCATTCTTTCCATATTCATTATGTGATTTTTTTCAGAAGCATACATATAGAATGTAATTCTAGGGAAAAAAGTACTGATCCATATCCTTTATTTTTGAGTAGTTAAAATATAGCTGATGATAAGATTCCCCACACATACAATACTAGGCCTAGTTTCAAGAATGGTGACTCTAACTAGATTTCTATTATTTGAATAAGTTACATAAAAGTTAACAAGACCCAAGTTAACATTTTCATTTTCTCATGCTTCATAAATAGAAAATAACAAAAATGAATGAAGTCGGTGAAATTTAAATGGTGGGTGTACGTATAATGATCATATTATTATAGTATGATTAACGCATATAGCACCAACATGTGAAGAGAGAGAGGGGACAAGGGTGTTGAAATCTCTCATGATAGCATCTTTCTGTATTAGCAAAGAAAATTTAGAACCATTTTATTCATCACAAAAGGTGGGCGAGCATGTGGCCATCCATGCCATTCAATGGTTCACATGTCTTGGTAAAAACTTGTCCTAATTCTCAATGTGTTTACCAGGGGACTAGCTTTCTTAGTTTTATAAAATAAAAAACAAAGAAGAAAATTTTATTACATTTAGTAATGGACATGGGACAGTACAACTATCCAATTGGCTCAAACAAAAATGGATTTTGATAAATATGAAATGAACTAGCAAAAAATATATGGTTAATTTTGTTTAGCTAAATCAAATAAAAATCTCAAATATCATCTTTACAAATGTTATTTATTAAAATGTAAAGTCACAACTCTAAAAAATATTATATAAAAACTATAAAAACAAAAGATTTCAAACAATTTAATTTTAAAAAAATAGGACGTTAAAACTCCAATGTATTACATATTAATTAATGTTGAAAATGTTGTAAGAATTAAAAAGAAAACACAGATGTAGAAAGTAAAGTGCATGGGCTTGATCAGGACCAACCCAAACATTGAGCCACCAAGGCCCACATCCGGATGCTTCAAGTGTCTCATATGGCCTTAGCTACTCTATCACATATGATTAGATAATTTAAGTTTAAATCACAAAATGATAATTTTAAACTCGTTTTATTTGTAACATTGTTTGCTGTTTTTTCTTCAACAAATATATATATATATATATATATTCATACATTTGTAACCTTGCAACTGTTTGCGTAAATATATTACTTGGCTGATGAAATTAATTCACATACATATAATGATTTCATATAACAGAATATTCAAATTATAATGTTTACTAATTTGAAAATTGACATGATAACATATGCATGGCATGCCTCGTTCAAATACTTGGCTGATGTTACAAGTAGAATAATAGTGAAGGAACAAGCTTAAGGAACCTAGCCATATTAAATCACTTAGGCTGCTTGGTATAATGGAAAATGAAATGAGGATGTATATTTAACATGAATCATTCACCTGGCCATTTACACTGTCCGATGAGTAATTATTTAGTGTATATAAAATTTCAAAATTAAATTTAGGTGGCAATAATAAGTTAGACCAAAGTCCTTGTGGGTGGAGAAGTTAGTGTAGAAGAAGATATGGTTGGATTAAGGGGCCTCATGCACATCCTAAAACCACTTTTAGGATAAGAAATTGAAGATAAACTTACTTTAAATCAAACCACCAAAGTCTTTTCATGTGGTGTTTGGTACACTGTCTTTGTCGTTAAGGATTACTAAGAGCACTTGTCACACACAAATACTATTTTATGCCAACCTACTTTCTCCTTTTCAGCATACCCAATACCCAATAGATTCATATCCTTTAATCCCTAGCTATGCTTTCTAATTGTCCTTTATAATTACAGCTTCAGTGTCATAACTTATGGTCTAATTTTCCACCTACATACATGTCAACATACCACTTTCTTATACTCTTAGCTTACCAACTATGACAGTGTTATAAATATATGGTAGGAAACTTGATTTTGTGTTAAGCTTAGGGGTATAACAATAACTTTCACTAAGGTCGGACTTCAACTATTATCCAAATTAGTATATGTCATGCCACTAACTTGTTGGCCTCATACTCTGAGTGCCCCAACAAAAAGAAAGTGGTCTTCCTTGACCTTTTTGGTTTGAATTTATGAGTAAAGTATGTTTTGTGTAGAATAATATATGAAGCTGTCAATTTCAGTTATTTCTTTGGAGCTTCCACCCTAGGGGGGAATTTCATGTTCCCTGCATTATACATAGGAAACATGAGTTTGGCAATTCTCTCTATCATTTTGTCAAAGTAATAAACATAGGAAATATTCTCATATCATGGATCTCTTGCTTCTGAAGAACTTCACCCTTATCTTCCTCCTTATTTCTTCATCACTTTTATCAACTTCTTTTGCAGGTGAGTCTCTTAAGGTTTTAGTCACATACTCATTCAACTAATTAAGCTTAGGTGCATTATGATTAGAGATAGATAAGTTAGAGAAACAGACATACAGTAATTAATATCTTACACTGCTTCCTAATATTGTATATATTTACATGGATGAATAACAATGATAGTGCAGGTGAAGGATCAAAGTTGGATCCAATAATGAAAGAAGTGAATGAGGAAGAAGTAAGGATGATAGAGAAGAGGGTACTAAGAGCGAATAGAAGAGATTATGGAAGATATGATCCAACTCCAACTCTTTCTAAGCCTCCCTTCAAACAAATACCCAACTGAATGAACAATCTTGAAAATGTAATATTGGAATAAACTACCATCAATAATCTACTGCCTCTCTTCAAATATATGTACAATCTCATATATATACTTATCATCATATCATAAAACGATTAAAACAATGTGTTTTATTATAAGTCAAAGCAATTATTTCAAAATACATGATGCGGTAGTGAGGTTCAGAACTACACTTGATGGATTGAGTTTGGGATTGCCTTTGAATTGATATTAGAGAGGGCTTACAAATGGTGGTATTTCACATCTCACTTACTATGATTTAGGAAAAAAATATTATTTTTAAGTTAAATATATTTTTTAATGAAAGTAATACCTAAATTAACACATTTCTTGTGACAACAAATATACTCTATATTACACATGTTCAATTTGATTTTGAGATTTCTCTAAGATTTTGCTTTTTAGGAAATCTTGGTATTAAATGTCCAATTCATACCTCCAAACCTTCACTTTCTTCTTTCAATATTGGTCATGGTGCTAATTTAATCATATGAAATGAAGTTTGAATATCAAATTCGAATAAAATCAAAGATTTAAAACAAATTATAATAAGAAAATAAAATGAGTATAAATTATATATTGAATAATTTAATTATGAAATAATTTTGCAATCACTTTTGAATAAAGTATGTCTTTTAAAAATTGTTAGAATGTATGATTCAATTTTTTTTCAGACTCAAGAATTGTCATTTGTTAAATACTTGAGCCCAATAATTTTTTATGGATTATATTAAACAATCTTTTACTTTTTTTTACCTTAGACTTTTTTCAATTATGCATCAATTATATGATAATATAAAACAATTATCATTATAATCAACAAAATATTGAACAAATTTATGGCTACAATAATAATAATTGATAGCACATTAAATTTTAAAAATAATAAAAACAACCATATGAGACATATACTATGCATTTGTCAACACCTTTATAGGTGGATATTCTCCATAGACATTATTGTCTCCCTATTCTTGTTTCATCCTTCAAGGAGGTCTAACACAATTAATATACAATTTTGTTTATTTATGAAGTGAGTCTTGAAGTTGAATGAAAGGAAATGACATATTTTAGATTTGTGAAATACACTAGTGTGAAATCTTTTATTTTCACTTCTTACATTATATTCTAAAACTAAATGTGAACTAGGATTTGATATCTACGGCTACTCTAATTCAAATTTAATAGATGAAGATTAATGTCTAAGCTTGAATCAACACATGACAATTGAAGCATAGTGATTTAGGTTATAAAAAATAGATATTGTTTAATTAAAAAAAAGAGAGAAATATCTAATAGGTTATAAAAAGAAAAGATGTTGTAGGGTGGAGTGGTGTGTTTGTTTTGAGGTGTGTTTGTTTTGAGGTGTGTTTGTTCTCCGCAGCAGAATGTTGTTGTCACAGACACAACAGACACAGTCCCATTTTGTGTCATTTATTTGCAATCCCAGAAGCAGCGTTAATCGTAAAATTGGAAGAGTGAGAATGAGTGGGACCCACAGCACTCCACCTCTCCAACTGAATCGCTTCGCTGAGATCGGTAACAAAGTCGCTGATGCCGCCGGAGAAGTCATCCGCAAGTATTTCAGAAACAAATTCGACATTATTGATAAACATGATCTCAGTATGTATCATTTCATTTCTTCATTTATTCTATGCTCATTCATTCATTCATTCATTCATTTGAACATCAATTTTGCAGGTCCAGTCACAATTGCAGATCAATCTGCTGAGGAGGCTATGCTTTCTATCATATTACATCATCTCCCTTCTCATGCTATGTAAGCTTTGTTATAATTATAAGAATAGTAACATATAGCCACTCACCTAATCAACACAAATGCTTGAAACAGACAGTGAAATAATGTGATCAACACTTAATTAAAGCTATTTACCTCAATGAAATAATGTGTAAAACTTGCAACTCGAATGGATTGTTGATTCTGTAATTAATTAATGTTACTAAACTGCAGTTATGGAGAAGAAAACGGGTGGAGGTGTAAACAAAACACTGCTGAGTATGTTTGGGTATTAGATCCAATTGATGGCACAAAAAGCTTTATCACTGGTCATTTCCTATCACTCTTCTTTCTTCTTCTTATTCTTATCCTTTGCCCATAGTCCTAAACTTTCACTTTCACTCTGCTTCTTTCTATACATTACAGGGAAACCCCTATTTGGTACTCTCATTGCTCTTCTACAAAATGGTACACCAGTAAGAATATCTTACAACTTCACTGCTTATCTACAATTAGACCCATTCAAACTGGATATGTATATTACTACAACTTTCTTACCAAAGAATCAAGAAAAACTAGATATGTAATTCTAGTGATATATTGTAAATAAATCTGAGTCGTTTCTCTTTTTACATTACAATGTGTAATAAAGATAATGAAGGTAAATGTTAATGTCAATTGATTGCATCCTTCTTATGTTAATGTGTAATAAAGATAATTAAGTCATATTTCTTATCTTATAGACTTATACCTCTATAAATAAAAAGAAGTGCTACATTTTTACCTGCATATCAATAAAATTGTTGACAACATGAACCACAAATTGTTATCAACCATGTCATTGTTTTTAGTTAATTGAGTAGTAAGCTTTATGTTGTTAAGTTGGCTTCCTTTTCATCAGATCCTTGGCATAATTGATCAACCTGTGTTAAGAGAAAGATGGATTGGGATGGCTGGAAAGAGAACTACACTGAACGGACAAGAAGTATCTACACGCACCTGTGCGGAACTTTCTCAAGCATACATGTATTTTTTCTTTCTTTCCCTCAGTAAACTAAATTATGGATGGTTTTATTGAGTGAAAGACAGAAAAGAAGTCTTTTGGCATGGTTACCATTGCTTCACAAGTCTGTAAATGTAATCGTTTTTATTTCCTATTAGGTACACCACAAGCCCCCACCTGTTCAGTGGAGATGCAGAAGAGGCATTCACCCGTGTTAGAAACAAGGTCTGTTGCAATTTATTGCTTTTTTTAACATGAAGGTGGTGGATACTATATCATTAAAGGATAAAATATGCCGTCAGTAACTTATATTAAGAAGGTTTGCTACAACGCAGACTTTTCTGTTTCCTATAAAATTATATCTTAGATTTATGGTTATTCCTCTTTTGCACTCTACAGGTTAAAATTCCATTATATGGATGTGACTGCTATGCATATGCTCTTTTGTCTTCTGGATTTGTTGATCTTGTTGTTGAGTCCGGTCTGAAGGTATGCAGTACCCAATTGTCTCACCTTTGGTTGCATGTTTATCTTTCAACTATGTTGAACAAGATGTTAAGACGAGATAAGTTTGTTATATACTGATCATCTGAGTATCTTCAATGGGTAAACTTTTTGAATCAGCCATACGATTTTCTAGCATTGATACCTGTTATTGAAGGCGCTGGAGGTGTGATAACTGATTGGAAAGGAGATCAACTCCACTGGGAAGCTTCTCCACTTTCAATCGCAACAAGTAAGTGCTTGTTGTATATAATTCCTTTGAATCCTGGTCTAATTTCATTTTCATTCTAATAATTACTTTCTCTTGGTGTTGTTGCTACCTTTTATGAAACTAAAAGCCATGAAGGTCTTTATTATTGTCTTGATGAAATCCATGTGACAGGTTTTAATGTTGTGGCGGCTGGTGATAAAGAGATTCATCAACAGGCTCTAGATTCGTTGCTGTGGAAGTGACACTAGTACAATTTTAGTTAGTGATATTCCTCTGGGATCTATGGCCTGGTTCATATATTCCAAAGGGTGAGCATTCCGATGCTTCTCCTGTATTTGTTTGAGTTTGAAAACTGGGTACTCTTCTAATCTTGGATAAGCTCATGCAGAAATTTGCCTTCTTTTAGTGAAAGTCACTGTGTCACAGATTTAATGGGTGAGTTATGGTCATCACACCTTAATCAATTCTATAAATTTGTAATAAACGCCATAAAGAAGTTTGGAAACCAAAAGCTAGAGTATTTTATAAGCAAAAAATAATAATCAACGTGTTTATTGTTTAAATCAAATTTTAAATTTTGTCCAAGGTGTTAGAATTACATGTGAAGATCATGTGGTAATTATCTGTCCAGGATAGCAGTGCTGTTTATTTTGTTCTATTCTATTTTTTCGTACTTTTTGGTAGCCAAACACCACCGAAAGTATCTCAAACCTTCATATATTATCAAACACTACCTGAATATCATGAATTGGTGATACACATTTTGGAATATTGGTCGATGACTACTTAATTCTTAATAAATAATGGTTGATTCTAGGCTAGGAAGGTGACGACCCTGTTGCTTCCGTTGACTTTCTCTTTATTTGCATGTCTTGTTGTATTTATGTTTAACTAATGTAGGCAAGAAGTGTACTAAATAGACTTCCTTGTCAGTGTGTATGATGATTCTTGCTGCACCTTCCATTCACAATTAACATTAATCTAATTGAAGTGTTTAAAATACACACATTAATATATATTATCAAGACCTATTAGGTTTAACAGAAACCATAAAACAAAGTGAATTCGATTAGGTAGGGGCGTAGGGCTAGACTGTTTTTAAAATCCAATATGTTTAAATATTGGTTCCAATTTTAGCAACAAGCGGCCGAATTGATTCGTATATACATTTATTTACAGATTGAACTTAGTGTTTTGAACATAAAGGGCTCTTGACCTTCCCTTTTGAGTATAATGGGTCACACTATGTTTTCCTCACTCAACTTCCATTCAGAACCAATCTTTATATGCATATACATATTGCAATGTCAGAATGTTATTTTTTTTAAAAATAAATATATAGATTTTGGCGTTTTAAAGCAAAATGGCAAGTGAGCAACCACACCCTTCATTACCATAAGAATCCCAAAAACAGTAGAGTGCAAAATTGAGTAAACATGTTCGGTTGAAAGTTGAGAGACGATAGCAAAATAATATTTCACATTTGAGAACATTATGATAAAGGTATATATATTACACATGAAGTGAAGTTGATGGTGATTGGAAAAAACACAACAATTGCAACTTCATGTGTTGTAGCAAGGGAAAACAAAACAATGGTGCTTCTACAATAATAGAATTGGTAGTCAACTTCAATTCAATTTAGATAGTAATATCTATGCATTGTCGGTCTACAAATTTATACAGACAACACATCATTCATCATTCATTTGTATTACTTATATTTAAAAATTGATGATGATTGAATATAAATGACGGATGATGTGGTGATAGTATAAAAAACTCTTATACCGTCAATGTATACATCATTTTCTCTTCAAGTTATGGTAAACTACAATAAGATGCGGATTACAGCAAGACCCACTGCAGATATTGAGACAAGAGTACCTATGCAGTATTTAACCACATCATACTTTGCAGCTTCTAACTGTGCTTTTAATGCATGCACTTCCTGAAAATGAATATCCCATAGCAATGTCTGAATCCAAACTGAATACTCTCTAATTAGTAATCACAATTCAGGGACATATACTCACCCGATCAACTTTGTTTGACAAAGCAGTTGTTTCAGCACTTTGATTAGCAAGCTCATCACGTGTTCGTCTATGTTAAGACAAGAACATTGAGGTTAAACCAACTAAATATTACTACAGCATAAGGGCTACAGAAATAAAACTATGTTTCCATTTACCCTCTTTCAAGATTCAAGTCCAAACGTTGCCCAGCAGTGACTTTATCAATCTCATACCTATATACACAATATAAAACTATTAAACTACAACCTTATGGTGTAAATCAGAATATTTATGCATAATGCTCTATGATGCATATACCTCAATTCACTTCTCATCTTCTCTATGTCATTACGAAGCTCACTTCTCATCTTCTCTACATCATTTCGAATCTTTTCAGTTTCAAGTTGCAACAAAGAAAAATGATGCTCCTGTATGACCAATAATGAATACTGAAAATTGTTCCATCTTTTGTAAAATAACACATGGAAAGGTAGAAGAGAGAATGAATAGTGAAAAATGTTGATTGTATAAAAAACCTGAGAACTTTGGACTTCGGATTTGAACTTGGAGAGATCAGATTTGATAAGCATCTCAGACTTGAAAAAGGAAAAGGTTAGATTTTGAATGGAAAGAAGGGAAAGAGAGGAATAATTAATTAATAAAGGTAGAAGGAAGAAACCATTTTCAATTCTGATCTGGAAACAAGTGAATGAGAGACATTTTCCAAACTATCATGTAGAACTTGAGTGATAGCAGAAGTTATGGCTTCAGCCTGATTAGAAGGGAGTCCCTGTGCCTCTAAACCTCTTACCTTGAGAGATAGAGAATGAATTATTGATTAGGTTATAGATTCAATAAGAAAAGAGAGAATAAGAAGAAGAAGAAGACGAACCAGTTGAAGGGTATCAACGAGAAAAGCACGCTTGCCGTTGGAACTAACCACATCCTGAGAGAGATGCCTATGAAAAAGAAGATTACGATATTCAGATAACTCAAAAACACGTTTGCGCAAACCCATCATCCTTCAATCCTCAGATCTTCTTTTCTTTTTTATTTACTCTTCTTTATTCTATTTAATCAAAGGATTCCCAACCCAATATCAACTTATCAATTCTCAATTAATTAAAAATACACAATACAATATTAGAATCGTTTATTTTATTGTCCTAAAAAAAGTGGTGGGTTATGTCAGGTCTCATTTATCAAATAATAGACACGTGATTGGTCAGAAAAATATATTAAAATTTAAATATTTAATTATTAAATAGAGAAACAGAAAGAATAGTGAGAAGGAAAGAGGATGACATCGGCGGAAGCGTACTTAGCGAGGCGTGCGGCGCAGAAGGAGAGGGTGAGGACTGAGGATCCTCTAAATAGTTAAAGTGTTAATTTTGTGTAATAATTTGCAGGAAGACGTTGATACCATTGATCGAATGATCCTTACAATAAGTGGCGTCATCCTCATCCTTACATTGGTAATTTAATCTTAACATTCATAATAATAATCTTAATTCATCCTCATTTCTCTCATTTATATTATTAGTTCTAAGTTTAATCGCAACCCAACTCCACCTCAAGGGGTAACTAATTTCTCTTATTACATTCACTTCATCTCTTTTATTCATTTCATCACACACACACATTCTCTTACTGGGTTTCTCATGTGCGTCATTCTTGGATTTGCAACTTAAGTTCCCCACGAAAGGGGCTATGTTTATGTAGTTGACAAGACAATAGATGGCAACCCCTCTTGGAATGATATCACATGGGAACGAAACTCCTTTTGGTCTCAAATCACATTGTTGAAACATTTATTTGATTATGTAAGATGTGATTACTACTTATTTCAAATCAAATGAAAGAAATTTTTTATAGGAAAGCAAAATGTTATATCCCCTAATAAATATCTAAAAATCATTCTACCATAAAAAATAATGTGTCACTAACCTATGTTAATTTCATGTGAGTTGAAAGTGACACATTAAGAGTATCATTAAGCTAATTTGTTGGGATGATTTGATTAAATTAGGAGTATGTTAAACTGATTTGTAGAGTTAGTTAATGAAATGATGACTTGATTAAAATAGCATTAACATTGTTATGTTTACCGTTTTAGTTTATTTTATCTTTGCTTTGAGTGGAGCACAGCACAGATTACTTATGTAGGATGCTGAGCATGCTGGATCTGATCCATGCAATATTCATATCCATCCTTTTTTCTAATGCACTATTCCTATCTCTTCCATTTATTGAGATAATGCTTATATGTAAACCCTTACACCGTTTATGATTTTATCCATTTTTCTATTAGTGTCACAGTTTATGAATTTCTTTATCTAACATAAATTGAGTATGCATATGATATCAATATCCAACAAAACCAATATTAATGTCCACAACAGTCTTAAGCCTCTGCATACGAAACCTGTACCTAGAATAAATAAATTGTAACTAGAAGCAAACATCATAAACAATGAAACTTGGTGTTTGTTATAAACGCTTTGTTGACTACTGTTGTTTTAATGGTTTTGTTTGTTGTAGATACTTTTCTAACATATAAAAGAGTACTTATGCAGTTATACTCATCTCAAATTCTATGAAAAAAATAAGCAAACAAACTTCTACATGACCACATATGGAGGAATGAATGATTAGCCACTTAACTGTATCGCATATTATACTGTGATAATGCCAGATATCAAGAAAATACATTCTATGTCATAGTTCCTTCATTATCTCAGTCAAAAATTGTAGCATCTCTATCTATCTCCGCATTTATTGCCCATCATAAACTCCATGCAGTTCAAAAGATCGAACTTGAGCACTGAACAAATAGTGGTCAAGCCAAGAATCCCTATAACTGTTTCGGCAGATGCTAGACATTATGTATTCCACAAGAAGAATACTTAAACATTTTACACATGAAATGAAGACAAAGAAATCTACATTTCAGTGTACCCTTCATTTTGCATTTCTTCTGTTCTATTCTCCACATGGTCAAAATTGATCAGGAAAGACTATAACTCACAAAGTCCATGAATTTGATCTCTTGATTAAAGGCTTTAGGAGTTTGTCTTCTTCAAGTGATATAATGCCTAAATGAGATGGATCATCCAGCATCATCCTAGCCACCAAGTAACCAGCAATAGACCAGGTCTGGCATTTACGGGCCTGCTTCCCAACGTATCGACCATGTGTTCCATCATAATATTCAGGCCAGTTGTCCTTTAGCAACTTTGTTTCAGCAATCTCAAGGGCACGTCTCGCAATTTGGGGTCTCCCAGTCTTGATGGACGCCGCAGCAAGAAGCCATAAAAGCACTGTAACCACCGCAATGTCCAAAATGTATCTTACAGAAAACTCTTAAACAAGAAAATTGGGAATGAAAGAATAAAAAACGCTGATGAATGGAGTGTATAGTTCAGATAACCAAATAATCTGAATAATCAGATTAGCAGACAATCTCATTGCCCAAAAAGTGAAGTTTAAAAAGTTATGCTCATTAGCACCTAAAAACAGTTGTAGGATTATGACGACTATATTTTTGTGAAACACCTTCAGCTGCTTAACTATGATCATTTGGTCCCCCAATAATTGAATTTGGCAAAATCAATCACCACAAACACACATAGATTACAAATAGACCTCATGCTATTTGGATGTTTTCACAGTAATCTAAATTTTAAACCAACATACAAAGACCTCTAGATATCTGAAGTGTCTAATTACTGCTCTATATACTCATTTTAGAATTAACATACGATGTTTCATACTTTGCTTGAAATTCGAAATTGTAACATTATTTCATGCAAAAAAAAGAAGAGAATAATACCTGGCCATGATCCCCCATTGTGGTAACTCCATCTAGTATTTTTTGGGTCACATCCTGTTATAATCCTCCACTCATGGCTTTCAATGGCAGGATAACAAACTTTTACAGGCATCTCCCCAATTAGTTCCTGCCACCTTGATTCTATGAGATCCATGATTGCAGTGGATTGCTCAGCAGTTGCCATGCACGACAAAATTGCAATACAATTACCAAGGCAAAACCAGCGAAAATCCATCCTAGCAGGACTAACATTACCAATAAAGTATCCACCATGACGAGGCATGAAATCAAAAACCCAATCTGGTAGAGAATCAGGAATGACATTAAATTTGTTGACTGCTGTATGAGAGTACTCTTCTGTTTTGAAGCGGTATACATCATTCAGTTGCTTCAAATCCAACCAAAAGTAGCTTCTCATGTGATAGCTTAAGGCATGCAACCGTTTGACAATTAGTTCCATAATCTCTTTTCCTTCAGCATCTGGCTTAAGCAATTGCAAGGCACATCTTAAAGCCATGAAGAACAGTGCTTGGATTTCAATTGGATACCCATATACACCCTGAAAGTGTAGTTCAAAATTGAAAGTAAGAAATCAACCACTGGGAAAAACTCGCAGAACAAAAATGGATACATAATTATTCTATTCGCGTTTGTTTCTGCTAGTGTCACCACGAAAACAGGTTTTTTTCTTTTTTGCTTTTGCATTGGATTGAAGTCTCAAGTCTTCACAATATAAATCCACAAAGTTGGAAAAAACCTATAGTAAACATCTTATCCTACTATACTTAATGGATTCTTTTTAGGTTGAGGACAGCAGATATAATAAATACGAGGGTATGATAAACTTGAAAAAACTAACCATTCTGCGATCAATCATACAGCATCCGTCAGAACATAGTAGAGTTGGAAATGTGTCAAACCCCTCTGAAAGGCATAAACTGAGAATTAAGTGCATACCCTTTTGACATTCAGGCCTTTCAGCCAAGGAAGTGTCACCTGTAGACTTTGTGTATGCACGAAGAAGTATTATCCACCAAAATCCAGAATCAACAGGAGCAACCCTGCCTATTGCACTCTCACCAAAATCTGCTATCAAGGTCTCATGGTTTCTGATTGGATCATGGAATACTTTGAAACTAGCTGGCATTACCCCTTCTGCTAGGTGGAACCTATCAATCTTTTTCTCCCATGATTGAAGGCGGAGAGTCTTCAAGAGAAAGTTTTTAACAATGTCTGGCTCTCCTTGCATCAGAAAAGCCAAAGCACTTGGGACAAAGTCTCTTACAAACACCTATGCATATATAAATATAATAATAGGTTAGCCTTAGATTATAATAGTAGTGTTGTGTGCGTATAATATAAGTGAAGAGATACCTGATCATAATTGAGTTTGTCATCAGAATTATTATTATTATCCAAAGCAGCAATTGTCCCAACAGGGTGACCACGAAAATAAACCAAGGAACGCCGGAGAGCTTCCCAGGCTTGAGTTAGGATTGGATGTGGATCCCAAATGGGTGATGTTGGTGTATTAATTCCTGATCTTTGGCAAGGAGAAGGTACATTATCAGAATGATCAAAGGTTTCATGATTTTTGGTGAATAGACGTGGAGAAAACCCTATGGCGAGTTCATTCAATGATTTTTCATCACAAGATCTGTTTCTCTCTATAATCAAGTGCCTTGGCTTGTCTGATAGTTTAGACAAATCAATTTCAGAAACAGAGAATAGTCCATCTGGAGTTTGATGATGAGAAGAAGAAGAAGAAGACATGTTGAAACAATGTTAAGAGTATAGCAGTTGAGGTAGTAGTAGTAGTAGAAGTAGTAATGCTGAAAAATGTAGAAAGAACAAGTGTGTTAATTAAAAAGGGAAGAAGAAGAAGAAGTAATAAATGTAAAAATAGGAGTGAAAAGAATGGAAAGAAGAAGAAGATTTACATATATAGGATGAAAGGATGAAAGGATGAAAGGATGAAAGGATGATGATGGAATGAAATGAAAGAAACCTAACTCTTCATATCGAAGAGCGAGTGAGAATATGGAATGTACGGAAGAGCTGATCCCTTTGCTGCTACGTGCTCTTCATATCTTTCTTTTATGTCATTCTTCTTCTATTTCATTTATTATTATTATTAAATAATCTCAATAACATACCATAAATCACTACTTCTAATATATTACAATTATTACTCCTTTTAGCAACCGCCTCACCATATATGTAAATATGTAATGGGCCCAATTGGAACAAGGAATACAAGGACGACTACCTACCCACCTTTTTCTTTTCTTTTCGGATGTCCCAAAAAATATTAACTTATTTCTTTCTTTTACTTAATTTTCTATATATATTTCCAACAAAAACTTTGATGTACAAAAATGAGTTTCCAATGCAGAAATGAGCTAATAACGTTGCTGAGGGGAGATTGTGAAAGGAGGGAGATTTAGTTTCTATTTCTGTCCATTTCCATTTTATTGTTCACTTTCCTATCTCTTTTCTTCCTATCCAATATCCATATCCCCTTGCTCTTTTTGGTGCACTATCAATCCACTTTTCTTTATATGTTGGTCTGCTTTTCTGTTCTGTATTTCAATACTTGACATGGACTATTTAGGAAAACACTGTTTATAAGAAAGCAGCATGAAGATGGCTCGGAACCTGAAATAAGAATTTGGAATGCTGGTTCAGAAGAGGGGTTATGCTGCTTCCCTCGTCACACGTGCAGCCACCAACCTCTTTTCAATTCATGACATTATATTCTCATTTCACTTCTTTCACAAGTTTTAGCATTGATTTTACACTTTCAACCTCTATGGATTGCTCTACTTGGGAACTTGTTCATTAATAAGTGGAATAGAGCAACGCCCTCTTGTCATGAATAATATAGTTCATTAGTCATGGGCATTGTTGTATTCTTCATGTTTATGAGCTAGAGATAATTTAAGCCTTCTTCATTTATATATGCATATTCCATCTCTATGTCAATATTGTACACATTGTTAATCCATACACACATACTACTATTAACACATTCACCAAAACAAAATACAGGTATTAACACTATCAGTGGCTTGAACCATATGCAAGTAAAGTACACCTTTCACCAAGGCAAAATACAAGAGCAGTAACCCCCATCTGCTTTGTCAGAAGTGGCAAGGGCCAAAATTATTGTTCAACAAGTCATAGGATTTTTGCTACCCTTTTCACAAAATCATCCAGACCTTTTCCGACAAAGTTGCACATATGTCCAAAAAACAAACGTGATGTTTTACACTGCTAATCTGTTATAAGAAGTTAACAAGGGGAGAAAATAAGGTCAAAAACTGATGGCCGGCTTTTGAAGATATATTCATACATAATAAAATAGAAACCAGGCAAAGAAAGAACATACGAGTTCAAACCTCCCACTCACATAACAACATAGCATAAGTACAATATATTCAAGCCAAAAATAAGGACGACACATATCAGTGAAAAATTTGTTTATGCTATGTCGACTCATCCCCACATTTCAACCACTTTATATGCTATATTTAGTAGTTAAAGTATGTGCAACTATCCCACACTATAGGTTAAACAGAACCAAGAAAAACAAAAAGAAGGCTGCTATCAATACTCAAGCTATCACTCTTTTTGCAAATTTATTTCTTATTGGTCCATGATATCAATTTTAAAATTTAACTCACCTATTTACCACTTCCACGGGTTGTTGAAAAGTAATTTATTTTCTGTATACAAATTATCTCACTCTTCCTATGTTAGATTTTAAAGGTACGGGTAGGAAACATAGGTTCAGGAGGAAGAAGCACAAAAATAATATTATATAAATTGAGCTTTAGATAACCCGAGAAACCTTTAACAGGTTTTAAAATTTTAAAACACTGACATGGACCAATAAAAAAGGAAGTGTTAAAAAGGGTGTGACAGAGTGTGTTGCTAGCAGTCTAGCACTCCCCAAACAAAAAATTGTTCTCGTTTCAACAACTCTTCCCCTTTTACTAAGTGAAAATTAGCCCATGATAACATAAAAATGGCGGTCCAATGCACTAGGCTCCCATTTAGTGGGATCTAGGATTGATAGATGTATACAATATTACAACCACAAGCGGAGAGGCTGTTTTCAAGATTTGAATCCGTGACTTCATAGTTACGACGAAACAACTTTACCATTGCGCCAAGCTCACCCTCTTCAAAATATAATAATTCACAGAAATCTCCAACGTAGGTTTATGATTGACTGCATTGCATTTATATGTACTTCAAGTAGGCAGCAAATCCTTCATGCTTTTTTTACAAACTACACAACCCTCTTACAAGAACTAATAGAGCCTTATAATGCTACTGCCTTATTTTCCATGACCATATTCATATACTTTCTAGTAATGATCCACATTCAGTTCTAAACTTCTAATCACACATACACTCTATTCTTAATAAAGTTTAACAGCATCTATAATCTTGGCCAAAAAACGTGGCAGACCATATATGATTAATCAAAATAATCCTAGAGGAATGCGGAAGGAAATATACCTTGGTGAAATATACAAAAGGTACACACATTCAAATGATTCATATGCCTCCACAGCGTGCCATGTTTCTCCACTTATCTTTCAAATCGGTCTGAAAATTATAAATATAATTTGATTATTAGCATTGAAGGAATAAATTCAGAAATTAAATACCCGTAGCTATTTAATACTTGAACAGCATACCGGAGTTCTCTCTGAAAATATTTCTAAGTTGGAATATAAGATGGCCTTCCAGTTTCCTTCGCCAATTCTGTGTAAAAAACAACTTGAATGAGAACATAAATCATATTGAAACTGTAATTAATACTATTTCTATCATCAAACACAAGCAAATGCATACATAGATGAGGAACACTCAAAATAAGGCAAATCAGTAGAGTAGTGACAAATTATAGTTTGACTGGCACAAGCACATACTCGTTAACAGCACTCTTAAGCTTATCCTCTTCCAATGCACTCCATTTTTTAGGTTTTCTCCTTTTTGTAATGTTTACTGGTTGGTACTTCTTCAATGGAGACACTATCTTCCTCTTTGGGCTAGGCAAATGAAATCTACTTTCAGGAGGATCCTTAACCAAGGTTTCTTCTTGTATTTGAGGTCTCGTTGGCAAAGAGTCAACTTCACCACAAGTTTTCGGCGGATCCGTTTCCTTGCCATCGGTGCCAAGTTTTGTACAACTTTTAGGTGGATCCATTTCCTCAACAACAATATCAGCAGTAGTCTCATTTTGTACCTGAATTGATGCAGAGGCCAGTACTAGACACAGTAAAAATAATAGTTAGAAAAGAGAAAGAAAGATATATGGTAATGAGATGATAATTTAAAAGGAAAACAGTTCATTACATTTGTGTTGGTTTGGAGGCGGAGTAGCACCCGGATTCGTAGGAATAGGAATAGATGGTCCTCCTGTATCAGTTCCTTTGTGAGGTTGTTCTTTATTGGATTGTTGAGTTAGCAATTGAATAAAAGAAGGACCCAAATCAGACCAGGCATTGGCCAAATAATCTTTAACCTTAGTAATTGCATTCCTTCTAGTATTCAACTCAGCCAACTCTATAACCATTTTGTTATCAACAAGGGAAGCCTCCAATTGAATTTTCCATTGCTTTAACTCAGATGAAAACAAAAGGGACCCACCACCCTCCAAGTACCCGAACCGATCCCGCCATATCCTCTGAACGGCACTGACATATAAGGGATTATTCTCCACAGATAGGTCAGATTGAAGGTATTTTAAGGTGCACTCCAACGCGACAGCACAATAAGCAGCTGTGATTGAAGGTGTGAGAGTGGAAGCATCGCAACGGTGGAGTTCTTCGATTCCTTCAAGTGCTTCAAGCGTAGACTCAGTGATCTTGACTGTGGAGACATGAGATTGTAGGGTTTTAAGAAGAATACTCTTCTTTAAACGGCTATCCCCTGAGTTATCTACAATAACATTGCTTTTCAATCCAATCAATTTCTTCATTAGGGTTTCTGAATTACAAACAAGGAAATCCAAACACCACTCAACTACTTCAGGGGAGGTCATCCCACTTATATATATATATATATATATATATGCTCCTACCTCAACTCATTTATTTCTTTTCTTTTAATTAATTCCTACCTCCTAGACTATTCAATACTTTCAAAAAAATACACCTTAATTTATAAACTTGTGTAAGGTATCCTTAAACAATACTATTAGGAATACCCTTGTTAATAATACAAAAAACCAAAGTTATAAAGTTGGTTAGGTCATGACAAAAATAACTAAGACAAAAAATGTATAAAATAATTTATTATTTCATATATGTCAGTTTTAAACATTATTTGGGAAATGCATATTTCTTTAGGACCAAGTAAAACACGTCATAATATAGCTGTAGTTTAAAAATTGAAATGGAAAATGACCCATATCTGAAGATTTGATGTACTCTTCAAGATGATGTGTGTTCTTTCAAACATCAATTCTATTTTTAATTTTGTTACCTTTCCCAAAAAGCTTAAAAAATGTACTTATAAGCGATGATATATTATTACCAAAAACATAGTAAACCCATTTGAAGGGAAAGCTTTATATTTAAATAAATGAATGTAGCATTGCACATTTAGAGATTGTAGTATTGCACATTTAGAGATTGTAGTATTGCACTTGTTGTTTGGATGTGAGGTTTGCAAGCAAGTTTTTTAATACAAAATTGGATTATTGTAATTTATTTTTGTGTGGATTTATTGTTGGGTTTGATGATGTAAAAAGAAGGAAGTTGTGAATTGTAGGCATTGAATGAATAAATACTACAAAACAAGGAACAGCATTTTGATTTTTGAGCTTCTCTACTAGTTGCCCAATGAAACCAACCACTCACTCTGGAATCCTCTACAGTACAGTACTAGTACTAGAGAGGATCCTAACCCATCATTCTCTTTCTAATGAGAACACCTCACTTGTATTGCTAGTGTCTTCTCCAAACCTGGGCATACATTCCCATTCTTGCTAAAGCTTTCCATTGAAACCTTGCATGACTTCTTCCCCAAGCATTCTTGCTCGACGATGTTCTTTGCAGCAGCCACGTTGCAGTTCCCTAAAGCAAAGCTTCCACAGAAACCTGATGGGTTTCCATAGCTTGCAAACTCAACTGCCACAACCTTCTTGAAGTTGGAACACTTGAGTATTGCAGCTGGTTTCTCAGGTTCTATAACAGAATGGACTTTCATGTCCTTGGATGCAAATGAATTCACATTTGGTGGATGGTTCTCTGTGATGAAGCTGCACACAACATCTCTGTCAACAGTTACAATCTCAATTTGTCCTGGATTTGCAATCTCCTCTTCCAATACAACAAGCAAGTTTTCTTCTTTTGATGGGTTCAGGAATGCTCTTGGGATGTGGTATTCTGACTGAGTAGGCTTTCCAATGGGGGACAGGAAACTCATCCAGTGACGACCTATGCTTTTTCCATTCACCCAAATCATTCCCTTCCCCATCCCGTTCATCCTTACAGCAATAGGATCCCTTCCCTCTGGGGTACTAAATCTTGTCTTGAACCATGACAAAGCTGGTGCATTTCCAACAGCAACTCTCCACTTTACTCTCTTTGATCCCTCCTCACTGAAGATTTTTTGCTTTTCACCTTTCAGACCAACCTACAATCAACAACCAATATAATTGTTATTTTACTATACCTATGCATGCCATAGTCTCTTATTCACATATACTATTATTCATACAATACCTTGTGACCCCAACCATTGGCTGTGAGTTCAATTGTTCCTGTAGTGAGACCAAGGATGCTTATGGACTTGGGTCCCGCGTACCTGTGTTCCATGTATGCTCCACTGTCCTGTATACATATATAACAAACAATCTTAGTCATTGTCCTCCTTGAAATTAAGAAAGTTCTTCAAATATTATATTGAGACCAGAATGAGGAGGCTCTTACTGGTAGTCCAACTGTGCTAGCCAAGATTGTAATACGGTTGTTCCCAACCTTGAAGTTTACAGGTTTCTGGAATTCAAATGATTTCTCTTCATGTGTTCCATGATTAGATCCTTAATTCCAACCATCACAACAATTTAAATTAAAATATTACTACCATAGAAATCTATCTACATGTTTAGAAGGCTAATCAAATAATATTGAGATTTCCGTGCTTAGCTACTACCACTTACCAATATATTCTCCATTTACAAATGTAAGCAATGAATGTCCAAGACTCATAATACGAAGAACTGGTGCTGCACCATTCTTTGGCAAGTCTTGAGCACCCAAGTTGAAGCTGCAGTAAATAATATTAATTCATCAGACACAGAGGCAGCAGCAGTTGCATACATTACATGGAAAGTACTATTATTATTTGTACATATGAAGTGGACATAACATCACATGATTATGTATATGTTAGTTTTGATTTAAGATGCACAAATAATAATAATAATAATGTTCATTATAAGATTATAAATGGTATGTTGTGTATGGCTAATATTTGCGCTATCAAATAGGTTATTGGTGAAGCAATGTGTATTCTCATGTCTTTACTATTTTTGATCCTGGTTGTTCCCGGCATGGTGAATTGTTAGTAGCTAGGTAGGAAAGAGAAAGATACTCACCTGGTGCTGTACCATGCATAATCCGTGGTGTCTTTAAGCAAGCTATAAAGCTCAGCAGGGAGTTTTTGGGTGACCGGAAGTGATGGGATGGTCTCAGAAAACACCTCCCATTTGTGATTGTTTGCAAGAGTTGACCTCCTGAAGTTCCTTGTATTATGTTGTGAAGCTATCTGATAGTAATTGTAGAGGAATAGTTAATTATAAGATATAAGATATAAGACTGAGAATTTGAATTTTGTGCAGTTGTAATGTAATGTAATTACCTGTTGAGTGTTGTAGACCACAGTCTTGCAATCAGGGAGGACACTGATGGAATGTGGTGGCAGAAAGAAGTTTTTACCTCTGAAGTTAATGGTGGCTGCTTCATTTGTGTGGTTGTTAGTGATGAATGCTGAACAAATGTCACTTTGGGGTTTCTCATACACTCTAATCTCATGAAACTCGTTCAGCCTTTGTACACTGGATTTTCCGGTGAGTAGAGCCTTCTTGCATAGGTTCAAAGACCTGTGTGCATCCCTCAAGTGACTCCATTTTGGTTCTCTTTGAAGACCAAATTCATCAAGTGGTGCTTCATCGTAGTACCGGGTTGTGGTGAATGCAGCGCTTGTCCTTCCGAAGTTTGTTCCACCATGGTACTACAAATAAACAATAAAAAGAGTTGCATGAATGCATGCACATTTGCCTAAGTTATAATGAAAGATTGTAGACCATAACTGATAGGTGGTATGATAGTGATGGTACATACCATATAGTAGTTGACCAAGATGCCATCCTTGGAGAAGAAGCGGGCAATTGAGAAGGCAATATCTTCAGCAGATCTTTGGGAAGTAGGATCACCGAAAACTCTGTACTGAGCTGTCCAGTTCTCAGTCCATAGGGCAGGCTTGTATGGTTTGTTTGGGCCAGTGAAGGTATCACCACAGTGCCTTCCATTGCATGCATTGATAACTGGATCAGGTGCATCCTTCTGCTTGCACATGATCCATGGAACTCCAATGTTTTGTGCCACTGCCATATTTGCAGCCCATTGGACATAACTGGGACCATCTTCGTCATAAGCAAGTTGGATATGGTTGTACTCATTCTCAATCTGTGCCAAGATTATTGGCCCTCCTTGGGATGCAAACAGCTTCTCATCTTTCATCATTTTTATGATCTTTGTCACGTATGCTTCCATGTGTTGCTTCATATTCAAAGGAGGAAGCAAACATTATTATAATTTCACTCATTACTTATAAATTATTATTATATATGTTTGGTTGATTATTATTACCTTAAATGGCTCATTGTTAGAGCGGAATATGATGCCAGGAACCTCTCTTAGCCAATATGGAAGTCCTCTAACATAATATAATATATATGAGAAGATGGTATTAAAATGAATGATAAAATGATAAGAGGAGAGTAATGAATGATGGAAGATACCCGTGATTCCATTCAGCTTGGATGAAAGGGCCAACTCTGAGGGTTGCAAACATTCCTTTCTGTTGAATAAGCTTAATAAACTTGACAAGATCATAGTTGCCTTCAAAGTTCCACTTGCCTTTCTCAGACTCATGAGCATTCCAAAAGACATATGTTTGAATGACATTCAAACCACCATGTCTTGCCTTATCAAGAAGGTCAGGCCACATTTCAGGGGTGCTTCTTGTGTAATGAATTGAACCGGAAAAGAGAAGGTGGCGTTGGCCGTTGATTAATAGAGACCTGCCATCATAACTCACATTCTGAATACCACTCACAGAATGAGGCTTATGAAGCCTCACAGCAGGTGCACGCCCTTGTGCACAAGCAATGGTAACAATACAAAGAACAAGAGTTACAACCAGCATAGCATTATGAAGTCTCATCTCTATTTATTTATTTATAACACCGGCCACTCTACTCTACTCTCTTTTCCTTTCCCTTCTTTCTTCAAAAAGGAGCCGGAGGTGGTGGTAATGGTGGTGGTGGTTGATTCAATTGAGCCTAGACAGGGATCCTCCTTCTCTTCTAAGGAGGTGCCCAAAAGCTAGCTGTCTTTTCCAACTTTCATCCCTACATATATATATACACCTTTTTCTCTTTCATTTCTGTTACCAATCACTGGTTTACCTTTTTTTGTGCTACCACATTTTTTGCTCTTTCTTTCATTACCTACTAACTAGTTGCTTCCACGGATAATTCGTTTTTACCATTCTACTACACTATTTTTGGTACACTAACATTAACATATATATGTATGGCAAAACATGCTTGTCAGAATATCATTTTCTTATGGGGATAAATTATCACATGACGGTGGACCATAATAAATGCGTGGTTCAACATGTATTACTATAATTGATTTTCTATTAATAAGTTTAAAATTTTTGATGAAATCTTGGTTAATCTTATTTACTAAGATAAGCTAGGGTTGGTTTTAGACTTTTAGTGCATCATTAGGTACACTATTTATAGTATTTTGTTAAAGACTAAAAATATTCAAGTAATTTAGAGGATGAAAAAGGGTATTAAAAAGCATCTACTAATAAATTGGTAAAGAAATGGTTAATGAAAATAAAGTTTAGTTGGCAGAAACTTAAGCAGAGCATTTAGGGCAAGGGATTATCTGAAGTCAGAAGGAATTCACTTAGTTCACCCCTTGCTTGATAAAACAATAATGGTTGTTATCGGATGGAGATCACATATCCCAAGTCAATCAAAGTGTTCTATTTTATTACTTTTTGCTTTTAATTTTTTTATTTTATCAACATGTTAATATATGATTGGTTTGGGATAGGGAATGGGGCACCGTTAGAAACAGGTGATCCCCATCCGATTGTTATCATGTAGGATTTTTGAAACAAGGGAGGGATACAATTTGTTTAACATGTAACTTATTATCCTAACATATACCATGCTTATAGCAATATTAAAAAAAAGGTTACTTTAAACCATTATAAGTTCTAATATTAGTTGAAACCATCAAAGTCTAAACACAAAAATACACATTCATCCAAAAATAAAATAATAAAGTGGCTCAGTGAGGAATCAAACTAGTTCAATACAAATAATACAAGTCCAACAGAGAGAGTGCATTTGATTTGAGTATACCAATTAGAAGGTATTGCTCGCAAGCATTTATTCACTATATAACAACAACAATAATAATAATATACCTATGTGACTGTGTAGTTGAATGACAAATTTGGTAGGCAGTTATATCAAAACAGTTCATCTATCAAGGATTTGCTATGCAAATTATCAATCTTGGACTTCATAGATAGCATGCTCTTGTCCAGTTCACAAGACTTAAGCTCAAGTTGATTCAAACGATCTCTCATCTCAGGAATTCTTCTTTTCATATCAGCAACCTCATTTTCTTTCTCAGCCAAAGCTTCCACTTTTAATTCTAGCTCTTCCCTCAATGATTCCATTTCATTATCAGAGTTAGTCTTTGTCACCTTTACATCCTGATTCTGATCAATGAGTTCAATGTTTTCAGCAATTTCATCAAGTATGGTACGCAACCATGCTACACGAAGTTGAGCATATTCTACATCCTTAAGAATATCCAACAATTCCTTGACTTTGGAGTTTCTCAGCCCTATAATTGAAGAGGATTGTAACTCCTGGACCACAAAGCACACACACTCGATGTAATATGAGCGAATGACATGTGATTCCAAATGACATGTTGCTCCTATATCCCCATACTTGTCAAGGATAGATTGCAGGATGGGACCAAAACTTTCTTTCACATGGTAGTTTCCAACTGGAATACGTGTTTCGGAAACCACAGACTTGGTCTCTCCTTCATCACCACTATCTTCATTATCCCCGGGAATACCAGAGAAACTAAAATTTATGGATCCACTCAGTGAAGTAGTAATACCTTGTCCAGTAGTGTCATCAACGTTAGTAATTGGAACTACTTTGTGAGAAGCAATTTTGTCCTCCTCATTTGTTTCTATTGGGTTGGCAAGTTGCTTAGTAACATCCTTTAGATGGTCTTTCTGATTCACAGGCTGCCAAACAAACACAAGTTAAATATATGCTTAGCAATTAGCATGACTTTTTGTTTTGTAGAATTTAAACACATATTCACCCATATTTTGACATATGTACTTTCATTTAATTAAGAATAAATGCTTACTTGTCCAAATATCATAAGATACTTGTGTAAAACTCTTCTATCCTAACAAATGCATACTAATTAAACTATCATTGGAAGGAATGCCATGAGAGTGAGAAAGAACTAAAGAAGAGAGGCCAATACCATGATATCTTGGACATGTATTTCTTCAGAAATATGTTTAGAAGGAATCTGCTGAACGCTTTGGTCCACCTTTTTGTTCTCAGGATAATGTGATATTGGCGATGAAGCACCAGAGAGATATATTGCCCCAACTTTTGAAGCAGGGACACTGTCAATAACAGGGGGTTCTGGCTTAGAACCTACCTTCTTTTTCCTATCAAACGTTGAAGGAGCAACATCTGCAATTAGAATGGATTGGATTGAGTCAGAAACATTTATTCATTTTGTGTGAAAATTCTATATCAACTCAAATTAACATTTTTATAATAGTCAAACTGCCAAACAGAATAACAAAAAAGGCTTGCTAACATTGATTTGTAAGGTTAATATAATGAATAGGATTTTGTTTGATGTATCCAGATTATAAACATAAAGACTTAAAGAAATATATAATAAAGCAGAGTAAATTAAGAGGAAATAGAACTAACTTGAAGTTTTGTTATTTCTGTGTGGGTTGGTGTGGTTGGAGTTTTTTTGCATACAAGCATGGGTGCATTGATGGTAGGGATTAGAAACATTTGCACACTTGAGAGTCATCTCGAATGAGGAATGAGGAATGAGAAATGAGGAATGAGAAAAGAAAGGAAGATGCGACCCTTTTTATGTGATTGCGTGTAGGGCACTGCTACTTTGAACATGATTTGACATTTCTAAACCAACAAGCTTTTCTTTCATTATATATATATATAACAACTGAGTTCAACACTTTGACAATAATTCAAAGTTGTTGTCTTCTAGAGGAGTTTTCAGAACCACATGGGCCGCGTTCAACACGCCTAACGGATTTTATTATGTCTCTTAAGTATACAACCCTTCAATTTTACTATTTTACTCATAAATCATCCACTTCAACTTCTTAGGTTACTCATAAATCATAAACATAATAATTCAAAGATATTATTTGTTATTTTGAAGTTTGAACCACCATATTATTTGTGATCTCAAACAATAATAATTAAACAATTTTACTTAAATCCATCTGAATGTATTATATATTATTAATCACGGAGGAAAGCAGGAGGAATGCATTATAACGCATTCAAACTTGTATAAACAAGTGTAGGGAGGGCGTCCGCATTTAGATGAAGTTCAGACTTGAGACAAGTCAAGTCAAGTGCCATCTCGAAGGCACAAAATCATTTATTCTTAAGTTTTATTCTCTATCATCATGGTTGCATTGCTTTGTATCCCATGGCATGTGACCAAGGCATGAACCCAAATCACCTGCCCAAAAAATTGTGTCTCTTCCTGTCCTTATTCAATCAAAGGACAATAAATAATATAATTATTCATTTATAATTTTTTTATTTAATTTAATGATGCATTTTAATTGGTCTAGTACACTGACTAGGACACAAATAGGGACAGAGGATTTCCATTCCGAAGGCATTAGGTCATGAAATTGTCATTGGGCTAATTTTCAGTTTTGACCTCATAAAGAACCAATTAAACGTAGGATATCTTTTTCATCAAACCACATCTTCCAAAAACCTTATCATATATTTTATTACAAAAATATTTATTTTATATTCTTCAACATGATACTACTTAAAAAGAAAAAGTGTACATTGGAAAACTAAATATAATTTTCTTGACACATTAAATATGTCATTTTCGAATGTAAAAATATTTATTTTTATTCTTAAACAATGCCCTAACATGGGTTAACATTTCCTCAAGTTATTTATCATATAATAATATTAATTATTTAAATTTGTTTGTTGAATATATTTTTTTGGATTTTATATTATTAAATAAAAAAATATGAAAATAAGTTATTTCATAAAAATAGTAAAACTAACCTCACCCAAGTGGAGCAATAAACTAAATCGAATGACCAAAAAATCTACATTTTCTCTAGTTCAAAACCAAATCTTTTTCAATGCTCTACATAAAAATTAAACCATGTTGACCATGCCATTTTGCTTTTGTTTCCATTATTTTATATATATTTATACAATTGAAGCGGTTCATTGTATAACATTGTATACGAATAATTAAATAAATAATATAAAATAAATAGCAGAGAATAAGATTTGATAACAGGATTCGGCTAGTTATGACAATTTCTTTAGGAACGTTAAACAACTATCAATATATTATTATATAATAAATATTACAAGTTTTATCATATTCATGAATCTAAATAAGTGATTTGTATAATTTCCTTAAAACTCAAAATATCTAAGTAATTTACTCTTTATTTTATATTTATTTCTTAACTAATACTTTAAAGACAGTAGTTAACTTTTGCCTATTCAAATATTATATTCATCAACTTACATTGCTAGTGCCTAGTAGTTTGGTGGCATCCAAGAGTCATCAATATAACAGTGTTGTGATTTTTTCATCTCATCTTATAACAATAAACTATTTTTCTCCCTTGGACATTTGATCACCTCAAACATTACATATTATTATTGTTAATTTATATTATTTCTATTTATATGATTCGGTTTATTTGTGATATCTATTTAATATTAAACTATTTATTTGATGATAAAATAAAATAAAACAATTAAATATATTTGATTAATAAAAAAAATATACTCGGGATAAAGAAATGATGGCAGATGAGGGTTAATTTGAAAGGAAGATAATTAGGATAGGAATAGGAGAAAAGCGTAATTTGAGTTGATTGGTAAGATTATAAGGATAGGTTGGTGGCGCGTTGAGAATCTATCTGTTTTCTTATCATCTTTGTTATCTCAGAGAGAGAGAGCGAGAGAGAGAGAGAGAGAGAGAGAGAGAGAGACCCAATTACAATGGTTGTTGCAGCTGCCATCAATGGAGTAGGTCTCACCACCACTACCACATCCTTAGGGTTTTCTAGAAGAGCAACAAGAACAACGACAACCTTTTCTCATTCTCCTTCAGTCACAATGACTGTATCCATCGACAGCAGCAAGAAGAATCTCACTCTCACCAAATCACAAGAAGCTTTCACCGCTGCTAAGGTTTTAATTCATTCATTTATGCAATATTTATAATTAATTAAATACTAATTAATTAGTTATTATTACAATTGAAATTCATGGGTTAGGAATTGATGCCTGGAGGTGTAAACTCTCCAGTTAGAGCCTTTAAATCAGTGGGTGGACAACCCATTGTGATTGATTCAGTTAAAGGATCTCATATGACTGACATTGATGGCAATCACTACATTGACTACGTTGGTTCTTGGGGTCCTGCCATTATTGGTCATGCTGATGATCAGGTAACATCCATATCCTCCTCTATCATCACCTTATCCTTCAAATTTCAGACTAAATCTTATATTTTTATATCATTCTTTTCCAGGTGCTTGCAGCTCTATCTGAGACAATGAGAAAAGGAACCAGCTTTGGTGCACCTTGTCTGCTCGAGAACTCTTTAGCCGAGGCCGTTATCTCTGCAGTACCAAGCATTGAAATGGTTCGATTTGTTAACTCCGGCACAGAAGCTTGTATGGCTGTGCTCCGCCTTGCTCGTGCTTTTACTGGAAATGAGAAGATCATCAAGTTTGAAGGCTGTTACCATGGCCATGCCGATCCTTTTCTTGTTAAGGCCGGTAGTGGTGTTGCCACCTTAGGACTTCCTGACTCCCCTGGCGTTCCTAAAGGTGCCACTTATGAAACCCTCACAGCCCCTTACAATGACTTCTCAGCTGTTGAGAAGCTCTTTGAGTCTAACAAAGGAGGGATAGCAGCAGTTATCATTGAACCAGTTGTTGGAAACTCTGGTTTCATTACTCCCAAACCTGATTTTCTCAGCTTCTTACGCAAAATCACCAAGGAGAACAACTCCCTTCTCATCTTTGATGAAGTTATGACTGGATTTCGTTTGTCATATGGAGGTGCTCAAGAATATTTTGGTATAACTCCTGATTTAACAACTCTAGGAAAAATCATTGGTGGGGGTCTGCCAGTAGGTGCTTATGGAGGGAGGAAGGATATTATGCAGTTGGTGGCCCCAGCTGGACCTATGTACCAGGGTGGAACCTTGAGCGGGAACCCTTTGGCCATGACTGCAGGAATACATACTTTGAAGCGTATTAAGGAGCCAGGAACCTACGAATACTTGGACAAAATTACAGGTGAGCTTGTTCAGGGCATCGTCAATGCTGGGAAGAGGGCGGGCCATGCAATATGTGGAGGGCATATAAGTGGAATGTTTGGGTTTTTCTTCACAGAAGGACCTGTTTACAACTTTGCAGATGCCAAAAAGAGTGATGCAGATAAGTTTGCTAGGTTCTTCTGGGGAATGTTAGCGGAAGGTGTGTATTTAGCACCTTCTCAGTTTGAGGCTGGGTTCACCAGCTTGGCACATACTTCGGATGATATCAAAAAGACAATAGCTGCTGCTGAGAAGGTTTTCAGGGAGATCTGATGTTAAATTTTGTCTCATTGCTGAGTTTTTCAATCCTGATTTTTATCTTTACTGAAAAACTAGTTTTGTAGGTCAATTCAGACGATTATTATATCAGTTGGTGTTGGTTGTAGCCTTTATCATTTTAGCATCCTGTATCAATCTACTCACTGTACTAGTTTTATTTAAAGCCAGAAGCCATTTGATGTGAAGCAAATTATCAACATTTCTGTATGATTAGGTTTGCAACATTTTTTTCCTGCACGCACATTACATTTCCCATGCAACGGGACTGGAAAATCATAATGTATGTTGATGGTTTGGTATTTATAATTATAAAGTAATTGGTAATGAAGTTGTTAAATTAGGACCTTCACATGAAATGTATAATGCTGTTAAATTAAATTCTGTCTTTATACAAAATCTGGGTTTTAATCTGAATGGGTCCACCGGCCGGTCTTGCAAGAAGAATAAGTGGTATAAAGAAAATGAAGAGGAGAAGGAATTTGCATAGTTGAGAAGGAATTTGTTGAGGGCAATCTCAATTTCCAGAGGAATGGGATTGGTAGTTATTCAATTTCCAGAGAAAGAGGGTAGAAAAGCAGCAGGGTTCCAATACTGTGATGAAATGAAAGGAACCGCTGTACCAAATACAATAGCAGCTTTACAATGGTGTAGTTGCAGTTTAGCTTCCCAGCTTCTTACTCATAGTGAGTATAACCCGACACTTCCCTAAGATAACTTTAAGGAGTTGTTCATTTACTTACGGCTCTGTAATCTACATACCCTTCAATGATGTTTTCCATTTTATGATGTTTTCTTCCTTGCTTCTAATATTTGATGATGATGATGATGATGATGATTATGGGACTTGAACCTGCCTCAGGAAGTCTAAGGTCATCCATGAAACTATGAAATGATTCAGACTAATTACTTCAGTAGAAACAATTTTTTGCATGTTTGACAGACAGTTTCTTGATGTAATAGTATTTAAACAGAATTTGCAAATGGAATAAAAGAAACAGGTACTGTTTACTCCATTGTAAAAGCTGGGATCTGATCTATTTTTGTTTCGTTTTACGAGACACTTTCTAATATTTGATGATGATGGTCTATTTGAGTTAATGACTTCTCTTCCTTTCTAATAATTTTTTTCCTACCCAATAACAAAAGTTAAAAATCTTGCTTATGTAATAAGTATGCATAGTCTGGCTTTCTTTAAAACACTAATTAAGGTTCTTAATTACTAATTAGATCAATCTTGTCTCTTCCACCCATGATTAAGACCATCTCATAGTGGAAATTTGGTAAGTAGATATCTTCCCAAGTGGTCTATCATACACTTGGGATGAGAGTTTTTGTGACTCTAATCAAGTAACTAAAACAAGCTGTTCTTACCTTATACAATATAGTAACTAGTGTTTGATGGTTTCTTTAGATGGGTTTAATAGCCTTCTGTAATTTACAAGTCAAAGTGAGATCTCTAAGTTACAAGTCAAATATGGAGTATATAAAGTTAAGTTTAGTAAGAAGCACTCAAATTTACAGGAAAAGTATAGGTTGTATATCATACCATGAATCACTAGATTTAATTTATCTTGAGTCAATTATACAACACAATGAAGAAATTAAGGAAAATGTAAAGCATAGATGAAATGGAGTACATGAGTGTCATATGTGAAGTAGTATAAAATGTACAAGTTAATTAAGGAGGTATTGGACCCATTGGTCCAAGACAGCAGGGGAACCATACCATGGTCTGAAGTCATCATCTGAACCAACAGGAGAATGATAAACTCCATCCAAGGAAATGTTAATTGCACCTTCAAGATGAGCTGATACTTGTGGTACAATACCATCACCCCATACTTGTGCCTTCCCACAAACCTGACAATATCATAATTCTTACATCTTTAAGCAACCATAGATGAAATGGAGTTAAAAGAATAGCAGTAGAATTAATGAAGAGTTAAAAGAAGTGCATTGACCTGCTTGTATCCTTGTCCAACAAAGCGAGCTCGTAATGTTATTTTATCAGGTGGAGAAGTGGTTGTAGTGCTGATAATGGCAGACTCAGCATTAGTAGGAAGTAATGAGTCGATATTTGGATTTGATTTGCCAAAAAGTGGAGCCCCTTCAATATACCTTCATTTTGTAGTATGGAAACAGATATGAATAATAAAGCATTAAGCAGTTATAATTGAGTGAATGGAGTAGGTAGGTAGGTATAAGGTATGAGCATATAGTGGGTTACCTTCCAGCTACACAAACATATTTGAGGTGAGGGTTGTGAAGAGGTTTAGGGCAATTTTGTTGAACATAATGTAGGAGTCCCCGTGTTTGATCTATCACACCTGGCAACCCTTTTGGAGGTGGGCTGGTGAGTGAATGAATGAATGAATGAATGAATGAATGAGAATACTATTTATTTAGTGAATCATAATAATGATAATTAGATATAACTATATAAGCACTTACAGGTGAGGGGTACCAAGGGTCAATAACAAGGAAATATGAGAGAGAGAATGAGGAAATTGTTGGATATAGAGACGAGCAAGCCAGCCTCCAGCAGAGTGGCCAATGAAGGATATATGAGGAGTTGGATTTGAAGAAGATAACTGTATAGCTTCTTCAACAGCATCATGAACCCGGTTCAAATACCAAAGCAGGATAGGAGTTGGTTTCAGAGTCCCACGCCAGTAATTGGAGTCCAACAAACCAGATGCATTACGAAGCCAATCAAGCCTTGACACCTTTGTCACTACTGTTGTCACTCCATACTTATCCTTCAACGTTTCCTCCAACTTCTTGTAGTCACTCGAATTGTTCCCTAACCCCTGCTCACTCAATATTCAATAACAACAGAACACTGTAAGTATGTATACACAGATACAGTAATAATAGTATTAGTACAGTATTCAATATTAACAAACCGGGAGAATAACAGCAGGGCGATAGTTGTTGTTGTTGTTCGAAGAAGAAGAAGAAGAAGAGATTGAGCATTTGGGAGGAGACACCACCACACACAAACCCACTTTCATTTCCTTCCACATAAAACAATCATACCCACCCAACCCCCTCTTATTACACTTTACCTTTTCTTTTTAATAATTTACTTAATATCCACATTCATTTTAACCAATCTTCAATCGACACCACTTTATAGTTTATACCTTAACCCATATCAATTCAATTACGGACATTATTCTTCACACCATAAACCATTCAAACTACTTCTCTAAATCGAGATTGTCCATACATTTACCTATAAATAATGATTTATGAGTCTGTATATAATTGCCCTTAAATTAGAGAACAAAATAGTAAATAAGGGAGCTGCTAACACAATAATAATTACTATCATCATATATATCTTTAAATTGGCTTAAGGTCGAATTAAACCTTAAAATTAGGATTTGAGTTTAAAACATGAGCCAAACTCATTCATAACATATCAAGCTCACCCTAACATTCTCTAGGAGTAAAATTTTAATCTATGATATCATCCACTTTAAGGTTGTCAAATCACCTCATAGCTAGTTGTTTAGTCATCATAACTTTCTATTATAAATTATTATATTAAAATGTTATTATTGTTGACATAATGGTATTTTTGACATAATTCTAATAATTATTTTCCCTCCCCTAAAAAAGTTTGTGTTATGAGTCAACTCTTAAAAAAATTGTAAGAGCAAGTTTATCCCCCTTATAAAACATGAAATACATGATATTAAGTTTTATCCTAAAGAAAATGTAATATTTGTTTTAGTATGATATTAAAAAATGGTAATAGAAGGGAAGCAATGATGTCACGTTAAATTAGGAATAAGTAGAACCTGACCCTACTAGTTCATCTGGCTTAATTTGATCATGATCGGACCTAACTAAGGTCAAGTTTTATTGTATTTAAGGTCAGATTCAATTTTAAAAATTAGATCCGATCAATATTTATGATCGACTATGGGAAAATCACAAAACTTCCAACACACGTCCCATTGTTAAATTAAGTTATGTACATAATAATTGTCTATATAATAATTACATTTCTTTGATCAAATGTATTATTGATTCTTTATTTTTGAATCATATATATATAATTAACAATATATATACATAATTCATTTTGTATATTAAATTACATCTTCATATTAATAAATAGCATTGAGAATATTATATCTAAAAAAATATATGTGTTATATTTAATAAAGTATAGAGTCAGGTTCAAATTCAAAGAATCTAAATAACATTTTTAGCCTTGTGACACATCATTAAATGATGACTTACAATTCATGTATAACAATTGATCCAGGCTAGGATTTTTTTTTTTAATAAACAACAAGTCCATCAAGTTTGGAGCCGAAACTTTTGTCGTGGACAGAGGATGAACTTTAATCTGACACTTGAATCAAGAGGAAGCCAATTAACTCAGGATCTTAATATTATGAATAACCAAATAAAAGTAGTTGAACAATAGTTAAGTTTGTTAGTAAGTGAATGCATTCTTTGAAGTTGAGATGAAGGAGTCCCATGAAATTCATTGTTATACTGAACTTGTGATTGTGGCCCAACTAGGTGGAAGACGAGCAGAAGTGACAGGCATGCTTCTAATGTTAATATCAAGGGGCAGAAGACGGTAATGGATGTCAAGCTCCTTGAAAATCTTAATCGTCTCTTCTATCAAAAGGGATCTCCTCTCATATCTTTCTCCCATGTCTTGGAAGTTCATTGTATGACATAGCCAAATTGCTATTCTTATCATGTTTAAACTTTCATGCTCCTTTATCACTATCATAGGTGAAGGATGCCAATGGTCCTTCTTGTTATTAATATAACTGCATTGTAGTCAATACCATATAGATATTTATTATTAACCATCATGCATAGATATACATACTATACAAATTAAGGACACATATACACATACCTCAATATTCTTTGTTTAAGAAGTGCAATGCTTTCAGCCGGGGTAGAGACATGTATAAAGAAATCAATAGCATCTCCCATGTCAGGACTCCGATAGAAATTATAGATGGGTTTCGTAGCTAGGACACTATTAGGGATCATGACCTTTGCATTGTCATCTCTTAGAAATATGGTTGTCAATATGTTCATTTCTTCTACAACCAGCTGAAATTAGTTACCAAAAATAGATCAAATAAAGAAAATTAGGCCCTACCCATTTACATATTATATACCCATTCTTGAAAAATTAGTACTGAGACATACTATTAGTTAGTATATAAATAATGAAAACATAATTTGTCTATATTATTCTAGTACAAATACAATAGTAAACATGATGATTAATTAAAGCAACAACATTTATTAATTACCTGGGTGTTGTCGATTTCACACCTGTCTCCTACATCAAATGGGTGCATGATAAATAAGAAAATGACTGATTCAAACACCGCCCTGCAAGTACTTCCAAATACAAATGCAGACAACAAAGTCTGTGACATTACAAACATAATAACTTGGCTTGTGGCAATTTGAAATATCAACAACCAAATAATCACTACAGTAATGGCCACCACAACATTGAGTATTCGATGGAGATTGATCACTGCCGTTTTGGTATCATTCAATGTCAAAGCAAGCGCTCTCCTCTCTCTAAAGGCATTAACCTGAAATTATTGAATTGCAATATATATTGTCACTCTTTGTGCGTGAGAATTGAAATAGATCAAGTTTGAAGCAAAAAATCAATCATTCTGACACAACTATGGTAATATACTACAAAACCAAAAGGAAAAGAACTGATGCAGCTAGCAATTTGTTTAGAGGTTACAACTATAGTAAATATATTGGCCCAACTCTAGAAATATTTCTTCACATGTTACTTATTTCTTACCACCCAGTTCTTCAAAGCAGATTTGCTAATTTGAGAGGTTTCAGACGCTCCTTCAAAGAGATTCATGGTTTTCATAGCTTCATCTTCTTGCATAAAATGCATTAAATCCTCCAGGTATATGTACCTAGAAAAAATAAAATAAAAAAAGCAACAGGAAATGATTAGTGAATTAATAATGACAAAGTTATCATCGGTCCATCAAAATTTATATATTATAAACCCCCACAAAAAACTGATTAAGACAAGGGATTCAAATGTCAAGTGACATTCACTCTGAATCCTTTTCTTTAGAGAAGTAATTATACATTTAGTCACATGATTATGTGAACACTTTAAGCGATAATTTGATTATTGAATACGTTGAGTGGTTCATATCATTTTACTCTATTAATGAATCTATATTAACATATGATTGATATTAGATATGGAATAATATCAATACCTGGAACTTGGCCTAGCAACATTGTGAAATATTTTCTTGGCTGCTGCTTTAGCCTCGTTTTCACTTTTAATATGCTTGATGGACTCATCATCCCCTTGTGTGGAGTCATCAGGTATGTGCTCATCTAGGGTAGATAGAGCCCCATTTCGGACCATATTGATTAGCCTTTTCATATTCCAAGCTGACACATTTTTTGGATTCAGCTTATGCAGGTGATCAATAGTTATCTCATTATCTTGATCTGTTGTCACCTTGTTAGTGGAACAACATTGAGAAGACTTTGCACTTTTAAGCACTCCACTCTTGATTTTTGGGAATGCAGAGGCCCTCAGGCCTGGTGGAATGGCTACCCCTGCGTTCTGCAGCTTTTGTACCTCAGAAACTAGCTTATCATCCTTTACGGTAGGTGGTCCTGATAGTGTCTCTATTATGAATTGATTAAACAATGACTCTTGAATCCTATCAAAATAGGTGCTCATATGAAATGAAGAAGCCAATACCTTGACCAATAGAGTTTTGAGAAGCCACACAACGGTGGCCAGAAAGAAACACAGCAATACCTTAGTGACATGATTGAGGAAGTCAGTTTTGGTTTGACTACCCCTTTTCTTATCAAATAATGAATGCCAAGCAATCAAGACAAGACCAGACCACAAGCAATTCTGGACAGCCTTCTTGACACCATAGACAAAATATAAGACTTTCTTACGCAACACGAAATTCCTCTCAATGCAGAAGACAACAATGCGGATGACCCAATCGGAGACCAAACGACCGCATATTAGGACAAGAATCATGACCTCCCATTTCCATAACCTAAGGTCCCATAGGTTCTTGTCTTTCCAGGAAGGGATGCAAAGGTTGGCAATAAGGGCAGCAATGATGCAAATGAGGCTCAACCACTCAAGGAGAACCCATAGGCTGAAATGGGTACGATTCTTGTACTCATCCGGGAGATATTCTTCTGAGAAAGGGTCGTCTTCATTATCGTCGTCATCATCATCATCACTTTTTTTGGTGCCGAGAAAGCTATAGAAGAGTTGGCCTGAGGATTTGGGGATAAGATTAGAGTATTGATGTTGAGGGTGAGAGAATTCAGGGTCAAGCAATCTGGACTTAGACCTGTTTTTGCTTTTGCTTTTGGTTGTGCGGAGCAAGGCAGAGTTGGAGGTGTCCCTATCACGGTGAGGAAGAGGAGGGCGGCTTTGTGAATATTGAGGTGTTCCTGTTGGTGTTTTGTAACTAGTGGGAGGAGGATCATTTGAAGTAGAAGAATTGGAAATAGAAATAGAAATAGATGAATCATGAAGTGGGAGCCCATCCATTTTTAAGTCCATGTCAACACCCATTTCACTTGATACTGATGATGTCATTATTTTCTGTTTGTCTAAGAATCTACGTATTAGCTGGGATGGTGGATCATGTTCAGAACCACTAATATTCCCATCATTATTATTATTATCATCATTCTTATCCTTCATCATCTTGTTCTTATTATTTTTACTATCCTGGTCGCTTTTGATGGCGATAGAACAAGATTGTTGAGCTAGAAGTATGGGGAGCTCTTCAAACACAGAGTCTTGGCTTCCATCCCCTGTTGATATCTTCGACCTTGCTGATTTGTGAGAACCATACGGTTTCAACGTTTTCTTCAAACTCTCCATAACAACAACTACACTAATCTTATCCTAGTTATATCATCATACTCCTACCACTCCTCAATAAATATTATGAATTAATTCACTCACAAATTAATCAAATCAATTTGTGTTGCATACGCTACCTACCTAGGTTCTGTTTTTTGTTGTAACTATTGTGTTAGTCACTCAAACAGAGCAGATCATAACATTGTACCCCATACATTGCTACTTGCCTTTTCTTTATTATTTTTAATATCATACGTACTTATTTTTCTTTATTCCTTTTTATACGTACTTATACACAACAATAAATCTAACTAAGTTAGTTATAAGAGGCAACCATCCAACCTCATTCTTCAACTTCATACAGATAGAAAAGGCAAATATAAACTCAAAATTATGGTGAAAGCAAATAAACCAAAAGCATAAGCAGTTTTAATTATATAAATAGATAAATATACAAATGAGGGGGAACAAACAAACTAAACAAACAACAATGACAACAATACATTAACAGGTAAGATGAGCCAAGTTTAAGGAAATTAAGATTTTAGTGGAAAGGACGAAAAAGGGAAAGTGGGATCAAAACAGAGGAGGTTCCATGCACAAAAAAAGGTTGGTTATGTGGTGCGTGTTCCAGCCAACTCTACTGTTGTTACGAAATTATGGTTATCATGTCAAAGCAGTGACGGTGTTACAAAGTTGTGCGTGTTTCCACGTGGAATTGCCTTCTTCATATTACTAATTCCTTTTAAACAGTTCTTTTTTACTAATAAACATAATTCCATATAAATCATATATTTAGAAGACATGCATGTGATTTTGAAAGAAAGAAAACACAGAGGAGATTAACAACTCTGTTTAGGTATAATAAACTTCCCAAAATGAAGGAAAAACCATGGGCATTGAAATGAAGCGGGCCGAGGCCCATGGTAATAAATAATTATACATACATACATATGTGATTATGTGTGTCAGTATAATAAATAAATAAATAAAAAAGAATGGTAATAATATCTAAGAAGTAGAGAGTAGAGAGGCGTGTAAGCGAAGCGAGGGTTCGAAATCGAGGGATTGAGGAAGTGACGCCGCAAGCAGGATGCCTAAGAAGATGGGAGTGAACTCGAAGGCGGAGGCGGCGAGGGCTCGCAAGGGTTCCCTCGAAGCCGAACGGAAGGAGAAGGAGACCCGTGAGAAGGAGGAACAGTACTGGCGAGATGCTGAGGGTTCCAAGTCACGCGCCTCAAAGAAGAAGGAGGAAGAAGCTGAAAAGAGGGCCGAGGCTGCCGCACGTAAAGCAGAGGCGCGTAGACTTGCAGAGCTTGAGGAGAAGGAGTTGGAGAAGTCGATGATAAAGAAGAAGGCGAACAGGGTTTCGATACCAGTGGCGAAGGTAACAGAGGCAGAACTGAGGAAGAGAAGAGAGGAAGAGGAATCAGAAATGAAAAGGAAGGCAGAGGAAGGGAAGAAGAAACAGACCAGGACAGCTGAGGAAGAAGAGTATGAGAGAATGGTAGTTGTAGCAAATAGAAATAGAGATGAATCAATAATAGAAGCAACAAGTGTTGATGAAGCCATCGCTCAGATAACTATCAACACTTCTGATTTCAACACATTGCCCCCTGATAGGCATCCTGAGAGGCGTCTCAAGGCCTCCTTCAAGGTAATTCATTCATTCATTCATTCATTTCTATTCAGATTCAGATTCATAATAACAAAATGTATTTGAATCCATACAGGCGTTTGAAGAAGCTGAGCTGCCTGTGTTGAAGGAAGAGAAACCAGGCCTTACTCACACTCAATACAAGGATTTGATTTGGAAGCTCTGGAAGAAATCTCCTGACAACCCTCTTAATCAAGTTTGCTACCTCACTCACTTTTCTATTCATTATTATCTTTTACAATATTACTTTTACTCAAATTACTTATTTCCCTTACTCTCTTCTCCAGATTGCTAAAACTGATTGATCAACAAACAGCACCAGACATTTTATTGCATAATAATCAGCTCATCAAAATAGCTACTCTATCCTTTTCTCTCACACCCTTCATTTCCATTCTTATATTGTAGTAGACATGATATAAATTCTACTTTTTGTACATGCACAACAGACATTTTTATCAAATTTCAGACAGAGATGGAGGTGCTTGTACATTGGGCTTATTCCCGACAATAATAGACTAAGATTTCTCTTAACAAGTTTATAACAAAGATCATTTAGTATTATGTCAACCATGAAGTTATTCTATTGTGATTAGTATATTCTATTGTGATTGAAGTTATTTGTGCCCTTTGCTAGCCTAGCCTAGTACTAGTAAATAGTAATAAGCATGAATGGGGTGATGATGGCATGCCCCTTCATTGCAGCAATGAACCTTCCAATGGAAGGACAGTGATTTGGACGTGAATGATAAGGGATGCTGAGAGTGAAGTTGAGGAGGTTGCATGAGATTATTCTTTGAAACCATGCTTGGAAAGTCATTACTGAGGGTGAAGGGAGGGAATAGGATTGCACGTTTTTGAACAGCTGCTGTGGCTTTCTCCTTTGAAAGTGTTGGTTGGGTAGAGGATGCACCAAGTCTTGTTAACCAGGACTATCATGAAAGCTTGTGTTGTCATACAGATGCCACTTTTTCTTATTTGTTGAATGGTTTATTAATGATTCGACTCATGGGTGAGGCTATTTTGACATTTCAATTTGCCTATTCAAATTGAGACATGGGAGTGTCAATAGTCACCTTTCTACTCGAGGGTAATAACAAATTGCATGTGATCGATGCTATGAACAGTGAAATTGACCATGTTTATTTAGGCTTACTTTACCACTTATTATCATTCTTCAAAATTTCTAAGGATATCTAGAGCAGTGCGTGCAAGCTGCTAGGGATGTTTATGGTGTGTTGATGTTGATATTGTGCAAGGCAAGTCCATATCTCATGCGAGGTCGATCTTTTGATAGTTTTATTCCCAAGACCAACAGAAATCATTAATGAGCTATTTGGCTCAACAAGCTCAGCTCTTCCATCGCTGTACACACCTACACTGCATAATTTCAAACTAGCTTCATCCTTCATATAACCCCAACTCTTGGTTAGGATTAGTTTAGATTTTGATTATCGAACATTTTATTTCATTTACACGTTTTATTAATAATTTATATTGAGGGTTACTTTGATTAATTAAAAAAATAATCTTACCACAATATTATGTATTTTGGAATTACCACAGCCTAGTAGGTTTTCTCTCTTCTTCGCTAGCTTGAAGTTCCAACCAATAATTAATAAGGTAAAATTCAAAACTAATCAATAAAAAGTGATCACCAAAAGCTGATTAAGAAACAGCTTATTGGTTGAGCAAACAGCTCTCTGCTTGAAACCCATACACAAATATTTATAAGTCGTTTTTTATTGGAAATATATTTTTCCAAACACATATCATATGTTTGGGAAAATTTATTTGGCGGATGAAAGAGCAAACGTGTTTAGTAAACAGCAAAAGTTTATAAGTTAGAAGATTATAAAAGATTGATAAATAGATGTTTTTTGTTGAAATAGGAATATAGGATAAGGATAACAACTTGCTAGCCAAGTAAATTAATAATATTATTTTTTGTTAAAAGAAGTAAATGAGATGGATAAAGAAGAATACGTGGATGTGGATATGGATATGGTGGTAAGTGGTAAGAAAGAGCGAAAGAGCTCAAGAGTGAGAATAGAAGAGAGAATTGAAATATGGAAGGCGTGGCGGTTGTAGTAGTTCCGCATTTGAAATTAAACCAATTTCAATTCTTTCCGATTCATCATTCAAAGTTTTGTAGAGCAGCACCATGTGGAGTACCGTTTCTACCCTCTCTTACTCTCAAACTGAAACTGAAACTGAAACAACAACGCCATCACGCTTTTCCTCCCATTTGCACAGCAACTGATGCTGTTTCCGAAGAAGATAGTGACAATAATGATAATAATAAGAGTGTTGATGTGAGTGGGGATTCCATACGGCGAAGATTTCTGAAATTTTATGAATCACGTGGTCACAAGGTGCTACCAAGCGCTTCTCTTGTACCAGATGATCCCACTGTTCTCCTCACTATAGCTGGTATGCTTCAATTTAAACCTATTTTCTTAGGCAACATTCCCTCAAAACTACCTTGTGCTACTACTTCCCAACGCTGCATTCGCACTAATGATATTCTCAATGTTGGCCTCACTTCTCGTCATCATACCTTTTTTGAGATGCTTGGTAACTTCAGCTTCGGCGATTACTTCAAAAAACAAGCTATCCAATGGGCCTGGGAACTTTCTACTCTTGAGTTTGGCTTGCCACCTCACAGATTATGGATCAGTGTTTATGAAAATGACGATGATGCTTTTCATATATGGTCTCATCAGGTTAGCTTACCTACAAATTTCATTCTACGCATTTACAAACAACTTCATTATAATCATTCATTTATGTTCTAAAACCAGGTGGGTGTCCCAGTTGAGCGTATAAAGAGGTTGGGTGAAGAGGACAACTTCTGGACTAGTGGAGTCACAGGTCCTTGTGGTCCTTGCTCTGAAATTTATTATGATTTTCATCCCGAGAGGGGATACGCAGATGCCGTAAGTATGGAATTGTTTCAATTAACTTACTCACTTTCCACTTCAATCAATGCCCATGTTTTACTATCTATCTTTCACATTTTGTCCGTTCCGGACTCAAATCAGGATCTTGGTGATGATACACGGTTTATAGAGTTCTACAATCTAGTATTCATGCAATACAACAAAAAGGATGATGGCTCTCTTGAACCTCTAAAGCAGAAAAACATAGATACTGGCCTTGGACTTGAGCGTATGGCCCGTATCCTTCAAAAGGTATACATCAGTTTGCAATGCTGTTAAAGTCATGCACTATTTATTATTAACCATTTATATTCTTACAAGCAACACTATTTAAAAGTCATGCAGAAGAACATACATTCTTGCGATCCTTAAACTTTTTTTTACATTTACAATGTTTTCTACAGGTTCCAAACAACTATGAAACTGACTTGATTTTCCCTATCATAGAGAAGGCCTCCGAGTTAGCAAATGTTTCATATGCCACCGCTGATGATCATACAAAGAGGAATCTGAAAGTTTGACGATCTCTGAATCATAAACAATTTATTTTAACCTATACTTTTCTTTCTTGTTACTTATAATGTGTGTAATTTCTTTTTTATTTTTCAAATGTTAGATTATAGGAGATCACATGCGTGCCATTGTATTTCTCATCTCTGATGGGGTTGCCCCATCAAATGTTGGAAGAGGTTATGTAGTTCGGCGGCTTATCAGAAGGGTTGTTCGTACAGGCAGGTTGCTTGGTATAAAAGGTGATGGTAGGGGAGACCTTGAAGGAACATTTTCACCAATTATTGCTGAGAAAGTCGTGGAATTAAGCACACATATCGATTCTGATGTGAAGAACAAGGCACCGCGTATCCTTGAGGAGTTGATGAGAGAAGAACTTCGGTTTGTGCAGACACTGGAGAGAGGAGAGAAGCTACTTGAGGAGAAACTCACTGCTGCTGTATGGAATGCGGAAAACAATAAAACTGAACCTTGCTTGGCTGGCGAAGATGTGTTTCTGTTGTATGATACTTATGGATACCCTATGGAAATAACAAAAGAAGTGGCTGAAGAACGTGGTGTGAGTATTGATATGAATGGTTTTGATATTGAAATGGAGAAGCAAAGGCGTCAATCTCAAGCCGCACACAATACTGTCAAACTCGCCATGGGAAATGGGGCAAATATTGCAGACAATGTGCCTGACACTGAATTTATTGGATATGACAGCCTTTATGCTAAAGCAATAGTACAAAGCCTAGTGGTAAATGGTGATCCAGCTGTACAGGCTAGTGAAGGGAGTGATGTGGAAGTTTTGCTGAATAAGACTCCATTTTATGCTGAATCAGGGGGACAAATTGGAGATCATGGCTTTCTATATATTGCTGAAGGTGAGAGTCAACCAATAGCCGTTGTGGAGATAATAGATGTTCAGAAGTCTTTAGGTAACATATTTGTTCACAAGGGCACTGTCCGAAAGGGAGTTGTTGAGGTTGGCAAAGAAGTGGATGCAGCAGTGGATGTAAATCTAAGGCAGCGAGCCAAGGTGCAAGAACTGTTGGCTTCTCATTTCATTTACCTGTCTGGTGAATCTTCCCTTATTATAATGTTTGATAAAGACAAACCCTTACCTCATCTTAGTTGTAGATATTTTCACATTCCAAGAGTTCAAGTTGTTCTGGATTATAGTATATGTACTTGGTGCTTTGCAGGTTCATCATACTGCTACTCATTTACTACAAGCTGCACTTAAAAAAGTTATTGGTCAAGAGACCTCACAAGCTGGTTCCTTGGTGTCATTTGATCGTCTCAGATTTGATTTCAACTTCCACCGACCACTTTTTGACAGTGAGCATGCAGAAATTGAAGGGCTAATCAATGGATGGATTCAGGAAGCTACAGTACTTGAAACCAAAGTAATGCCTCTTGATGATGCAAAAAGAGCTGGAGCTATTGCAATGTTTGGAGAAAAATATGGAGAAGAGGTTTGATTTACTGTAAACACTTTTAGCATTGAACTTTAAATTTCTGTTAGCTTTCTTCTGTTTTGATCATTCTGAGCTTGTATGTACATGCATCATGAGGTGTGTGTTTCAGAAAAACCTAAATTCCCTTGTTTACCTTGATATGGCAAATCTATTTAAAAAATTGTGTCAGTGTTTATCTAGCTGAGGTGATGTTTATGTAGCTTCTTGTGGTTTCCAAATTTGTTGTACTTCAGGTACGTGTTGTAGAGGTTTCTGGTGTTTCAATGGAACTATGCGGTGGGACTCATGTCAGCAATACTTCTGAAATTCGTGGTTTTAAGATAATATCAGAGCAGGGTATTGCATCTGGAATCAGGCGTATTGAAGCTGTAGCTGGGGAAGCTTTCATTGAATATGTCAATGCCCGAGACTTTTATCTGAAGCAGCTATGTTCCACTCTTAAAGTATGTATCATGATCTTGGTTTTTCATAATGCTGCGTAAGCTTGGAAAGTTATAATCTGAAGCAGCTATGTTCCACTCTCAAACTATGTTTCGTGTTGTTAGCTTTTCACAATCCTGCCTATTTGTTGTGAAGTTATAATTCGTCCTCAGGAAAACCATTGTAACCATTTCTTAACATTATTAATTTGGGCACAAGGGCTATTGATCATAGCCTGGTATGATTCTTCACATGCCCCACTAAAATGCTTACTTCTGAATTTTCATTTTGTTTATGGCTGACGAGGATGCCCTTCTAGTTTCCTCCACAACGGGTTAAACCTGTCAGAGTGGAACTTTCTGTTTCTGACTATTTTTGGTGCTCATACATTTGAGTTCCTTGTTCGAATGTTACCCAATTACGAAGAGTTCTTCCTTTCTGTCTATTATCTTTAATATAATTTTTTAATAAATAAAATTTCCCTGTGCATTGTTGACTTGGTCATTCTGCATCTGTCACTATTCCTTTCTTTCAGGCACTTTTTATCCAATGTACTGTATGTTCTCTTTTGTTGATTTTGCATGCCATTATGTTTTATAATTATTATCAACTTGTGAAGGTTAAACCTGATGAGGTGACAACAAGGATAGAAAACCTCCTAGAAGAGTTACGGGTAGCACGAAACGAAAATCTTTCTCTACGCGCAAAAGCAGCAGTCTTCAAAGCTTCAGTTATTGCAAAAAAAGCATTGTTGGTTGGAAACTCAAAACAGTACAGGTAATATTTCAAAACATTATAGGTTACTATAGTATCAAGGAGAGGGATTTCCCCTAAACTTCTCTGATTAAAAAATTGAGTGTTAGCAAGGTTATTGTATGTAACTCGGGGGAAAAAGGCAAAAATATATCTGTGATTTAAGTCTTGCAATTTTTCCTCACTTCAATTTTTTCATGTCATAACCATAAAAAATGTGCAAATTTAGTGTAACTCGGACAGAGAAAATAACTTGAACATTTATTTATCAGTGAGTAGATGTACGATTATTATTTATTGAGTGTTGAAATTTTCCAGGGTACTAGTTGAGTACGTGGATGATGTCGATGCTGAGTCACTTAAGAGTGCGGCAGAATATTTAATTGAAACACTAACAGATCCAGCAGCTGTTGTACTAGGCTCATGTCCCGGTGAAGGGAAGGTCAGTCTGGTGGCTGCTTTTACTCCAGGGGTGGTTGATCAGGGAATTCAGGCCGGCAAATTTATTGGACAGATAGCAAAGTTATGTGGCGGCGGCGGGGGAGGAAAGCCCAATTTTGCTCAGGCTGGTGGGAGGAAGCCTGAAAATTTGGCAAGTGCCCTTGAGAAGGCTCAATCAGAGCTTGTAGCTGCTCTATCTGAGAAAGGAAACTGAATTCAAATGCATTTAGCAAATAACTTTTTTTTATATGCTAAAGCCGTAGGAAATATTGATTCTTTGTTTTTGGAGACTACAAATTACAATAGGGAAGGCAGCAGCTTAGGTAAATAATATATATTTTTCAATCCAAATGGCCATGTGATGTGATTTGGTTGAGCATATGACTTGATTGTATAAAGCTTACAGAATGTTGATTGTGCATATGACTTGATTAATCGTGACAGAACATGGCCTCATTTTGCACACATGACTCGAACTCTGTAATTTTTTACTTAGATGCATGAATAGCAGTTACACAGCACAATACATGGAAAAGGTGGTTTTTCAAAAGAATATAAATGTTTTCACACTTGGACTAAAATTAAATTGTCCGTTTCTTGATTTTCCTTGACAAGATTTACTATAAGGAGAGAATTAGTGGTGTTTAATAGTATTTTGAGTGCTAGTGTCGCTGCCTAAAGAATAGTTTCTTTTGTTAAATTCTAACATCATTAACACGTCAACCTTGTTATTATCTCTTTAAAATTTGATAACTCGTGTTGAAGTTTTAATTCCAAATATTATTTTTGGAATAAATTGTTAACTAGGAATATAAAATTCCAAATCAAGCAAGATCCATCCGCAACTATTCATTGTAACCTTTTATCCCCATACTTTTGTAGGACGAATTATAGAGAATATGGCTTAACGCACTAAAGAGAATAATGATAGTGATGGTTGGATTATTTCATTTTATTTCTTTAGTAGTAGAGATAGAGATGGGAAGTGTTTCTCAACAGAAAAGAGAAAACACTCAAGCCTCTCTTGTTACATTGTGTCCAGTGCAGAGCCAAATGGCCTCTGGGAAGAACAGTCAAGGTTAGTGCCATAAGGAATGCCAAGCAAGTCACAATATCTCTTGTAAAATCCGATACGATCTTGCACCCTGCTATCCTGCCCAATGCCACATTCAAGGCCACCATTGATGATATTGGTGACAGTGCCGTATCCAGGAAGCCGTCCTGCTGCCCTATCACTGTCTGATGGGTTCCATCGTCCGGTGATGACATCGTGGCATGATGGCTTTGGTGACTGTGGTGTCATCCAGAACCATATCGCTGTCTTGAATGAGATCAGTGGGTCACTCGCCACAAGGTCTGGGTTGTTCAACAAGTCCACACCTATTGCTTTTCCACATTGTCCATAGTTGTAGTTCCTTTTGATATTCCCACCAAGCAAATCAGATCGTTACTTATTAATTATGCCAGAATTAAGATCATAATATTTATATTTGTTTATGTATATTTACATACCAGGAGATTTGAATAGGACCCCGACCATAGTATTGCTTGCCAGGAGCACAAGGAAATTGAGTGCTTGGCTCACAATAAGCACTTGGGTTTCTTTCCCTAACAAAGCAGTACCCCCAAGAATATGGGCCATCTGGTGCACTTGGCCACCCCCCTATTAATCATTATTAACTTGTTTTTATTAATGATATAATTGATATAATTGATTAAAATGTAAAACAAATAGAGTGAGAAGAGACAAACCAGTAGTTTCGTGGGAAGTTTGAGCTAAGAAAGCTGCAATCTCCCTTTTGCGAGTGGTAGTATCTCCAGTGGAAGCAAAGTTGGGAAAAGACTTGGCAGCAGAAATGAAAGCATCATATGTATAGAACCCTTTGGCTGGGCAGGCTGCATCATCACGGTGTTTAAGTATCTGGTTGAAGTTGTCCCTGGAGATTATACTGCCAATATCACCGCCACCACCACCACTACCACTGCATTGGCTTTGGCAACCAGTGCCACAGTATTCAATGGTTGAACCACACCATCCGAACTGGCTGCAACATAATCCACCTGGGCACACAGCTCCCCCTGCTTGTCTCCCACATTGTTCTCCCAAGCAGCTCTCAACACTTATTGATATTAACACACTTAATAACACTATAACCCTCATCTTCATTTTCCTTTCATTTAGACATACAGAGACTCAAACATTTATACTACTTGCACTTGGAGACTCCTTCAAAAGGGGCGGCTACTGCCAAACATTGTCAGCTGAGGTTATGGACATCATAGTAAATGTCTTATTTGAAATAATATTTTAGTATTTTTTTCCCTATCTTCCGGTAAGTGTCTTATTTTTTTCTAATAGTATTAATCACAAATTAATCTAGAATATAGAAAGAGTCAAAGTAACTTATCTGAAAAATAAACAAGTACGTGAATGTGGTACACAGCCCACAGGCGGCTTCATGAATTGGTCACACGAGTAGTTGAATCTGCCAAACATTTTAAGCAGAGGGCAATTTTGATACAATCTATTCCATTATCAAATTTGGACCGGTGAGACTATTCAATTATTAGTTGGACTAATTGAATCGATTTAATTAAATTATGTTTTTGTCTAACTTATTGAGTTAAGTAAATATGTTAACTCTCAGTTTATATTGATTGCACACTTCTATGGTCTTGAGCGTCATACAATATCTGCATAGTTAAAACTTAAAAGTGCAAGTATTTAAGAAATAAAAAATTTATATTGGAAACCACTATCTTTAAGATTTGTAACATATAATTTTAGAGAAAAATGTATGTGTATGAGTTTATACATTTTTGCCTATCTTCTGTCATTCATTTTAATCGTCATTCATTTTTCAGAAAAAGAAAAATACAAATAGATAGTATATAATGTATTTATTGTGTACGTATTTATATTTAATATAAAAATGAATAGAGTATGCCCCAACTCAATTCCATAATAATTGTCCTACTCAAAACTCCACTTGAATGTGATACAAACTATTTTTCAACTAATATTTGAATTATTATTTTGATGCTTGTAAATTTCAAATTTTAATATACCTAATTGAGCCAAGCTACATCAATAAATAGGGAGGGCACAAGGCTCTCACGAGCTTGAAGAAAATAGATGAATGTAGAATTATCCTTACCATAGAGCCAAACTCATAAAAAGTAATATTGGAGAAATTTTATGTTAATTTTCTTAAAATATACTTTCCACTCTTCTCATTCTTATTTTTTGATGTTTCAGTGACCTTTTCTTGACACTGTTGTTGTCAGCACTTGTAGTACTAATTCCAAGACAAGGTTGCTCAGGCTCAACAACATCTACACTTTCACTGAGACCCAATTTCATCTTTCACATTTCAGTATCACCACTGCTTTTCTTCTTAGTAGAGTTCTTTTCTACTAGAAAATGCAACTAAAGAAACATCTTCCATTCTTCCTCATAGCCAATTTCATTAGCCTCAGATACAGAAACATTAACCTCAAGTGAATAAAAGGCCTTCTTAGAACATTTTGATGACTTTTTTTCTTACCTGAGAAAGTTATTGGTCTTATGTCTTCATCATCATCATCTTCCTTCTCATTCCTTGAATACTGTCCATCATCAATCCCACCAATACCAGCTGCCAAAAACACAACCAACCTTATTGCTTCTTTTGAAGACTTCTTCCCAGTAAAAGCAATAACGGGTTCATTAACATCATCACTCTCATCCAAAGAATTCTCCACCACTTCACCATCATTGCCACCGCCAATAGCATCAAACTCAGAGGCAGTGAACAAACCACCACCACCACCTTTCTTTGGTTATTGGAGGGCTTCTTCTTACCCAAATAATTAACCACAAGTAGTTCATCCTCCTCCGATTTTTTCTCAACCACCACCACCTTCTTTACCAAGCAAATCTAAACTCGATGCACCAAATTTCTCCTGCCACGCTTTTTCGATTTACCCTTTTTCTTCCCAGCAAAAACAACTTCAGCTACATTATCATTATTACCACCATTATCATCATCAACCATCACATAATCATCAACAACATCCTTAGCCACTTTAGTATTACCTTTTTTATATCTTTCTTCTTACCAGAAGGCATCTTTTCTGGTACAGCGATCGCATGCTCGTCAATGACAACCTTCTTGGATTTCTCACCACCCTGAGATGATGCTTGAAGATCAATTAGAGGATCAAGATTGCAGTCTAGTAACAACAATGCACACATCAATATGCTAGTTATATACTTCAACATCAGCCATAAAACATTCAACATCAACATTTAGCTTCCATCAAGAGGCTGGACGACATGTCCAAATAGCCATAGCAGGGTCAATATGCTAGTTATATATGAATACCCAGATAATAACAATATTATTATCATAATCAATGAAGTACTATTAAAAGGTAAATATAAAAAACAAAAAGAAATTTTGAGTTAAGTATATTAATACATTGATCTATGTTTATATCATACAATTAATAAGGAACTGAGTACAAAATTAATGACGGTAAATAATAGTTTGCAATGTGAATTGATATATGAGTGCTCTTTCAAATGAACCGGAATTTGTCTGTAGGTAGAACATCACCTCGTCTGTTGTGAGTTACAAATTCATGTTTCAGAAGTAAATATCAGTTTGCTTTGACTGGGCTTTGAGATCCTTTAATTTCTTCAATATGTTAGTGAAATAGTCCTGCAAATACTTCTCTAGAGTAACAATATCTTTTGAATCGACACCCAGAAGATTATATGTCTCTGCCATTGGAACAGAAAAAACAGTGTCGCTGGTAAGGACCTGCATATTTTGGCATTATTACTATTAGTGTTGACATATGATTCATGAATTCATTGATATGTTATAAAAGAGAGTAAGTAGTAAGTAGGACCTCAGAAAAAGCCAAACGATCAGCAACATCATTAGTCCATTCAAAAAAGCGAGTCAACTGACGGGTGAGTCTTAGAATGGAGACAGGAACAGTGGTGACATTAGCATCTTGGCCTGCAAGTCTCTCACACAATGTGATGACCTCTTGGGTTGTCCAAGCACGAGGCCCAGCAAATGTAAGCACTTTTCCATTTATTATATTCTCATTCCGTAACGCTATGAATGTCAATCGAGCTATATCCTGAGTATCCATGTAAGCAATTCGGGTTGGGGCATCTGTTCCCCAGACTGACTTCTCTTCCAGGATAGGAACCGCATACTGGCCAATAAGGCCCTGCAATGCAATGCAATTATAGTAATAGTAAGAATTGTTAATTAATTAATGAATGAATGAATGAATGAGTGAGATAATAATAGTACTTACCTGCATGAAACCACATAAGCGGATGACGAAATGATTGATTCCAGAGTCACGGAGGAATTTCTCAGTACAATACTTGATCTCCATGAGAGGAACCTCAGGATGTTTATCACAGTTATGAATGGAATAGAAGACATAATTCTGAATGCCCATAGCTTTGGCACATTGAATGAGAGCAACTTTACCTTGCCAGTCAACAGTGTTGATGGGTTCTTCAGGGCGACCAGTGGCACAATCAATGATAGTATGAATCCCAACCAAAGTAGCAGGTATTGATTCAGGTTTGGTGAGGTCAGCGTTGACTACAGTGGCACCCCAGTCACGAAGGAAGTCAGCTGGAGCAGGTCGAGGCCTCACCAGACACCTCACGTCGTACCCTTCGTCAAGCCCACGCCTTACTATCTGTCTTCCAAGGGTACCTGTCCCTCCAACCACTAGTATGCTTGTTCCCCTTACAGGGTTCCCAACCTGGCATCTGCATCTCATTGATGAAGATGAAACATTCCGACGACGAGAAAGAGGAGCACAAAGAGGAGAAAGAGTAGTCACCGCCGTTGGTAACCTCATCAGCCCCATTTCCAATTTGCAGAGACAAAAAGGGAAAAGAACAACAAAAACAACACAACAAGATTACTGAACAACAACAACTCCACTCACCTTGTGATCATCATCCCGCCACGTAGGATCAGTTATCATCTCCTCATCCACTCATCCCTTTTCATAACAATAATTCAAAAATATCAAATATTTCATATTCTACTAATCAAATTAAATATTATATATCATTTTTAAAACAACAAAATCATATACTAAACATGTTTGTACCCCAAAACAATCATATATTATATAAATGGATTAGTTTATAAGAATAACTCATAGGAAATCAAAAGGTCACTTCTTTATTCTGAAAAAAGAAATCATTTATCTCACAATAATTATATTTTTCTATCTCCAACCAATCAAATCTCATCTGATATAACAATGTTAACTTAATAAATTAACTTACTTTTTATTTGATACATATTTCTCAAAATCCTAACAGGGTTACACAAAAATGGTATAGAAGATCTTTATTCTTTTCTTCTAGGGTTCCTACCACATTAAAAAAAAGTTAGGGAAGGCCATTGGTTCTTTGGCAAGTGGAAACGTGTGAGGGAGATGGATAGTTGATATAGGAAATTCTTATACATATTCACCAACTTTAAGAATCATGAGTACAAATGTACAAATATACTTTGAGATACTTATATATCCACCACCAATTGTCAATAAAAATACAGAAGAGTCATTATAGTAATGGCAAAGGAACATCTCACAGTTTCATCTGATGATAGATTATTTACAGTAAAAAAAATGAACTAGATGCTTGAGCACATAACAAATAATTCCTCCCATAAAATACATTACAGCTCAGCACTGCTGGGTACATGAATCAACCTAGCATTTTTGCCATATCACCATAAGCTGTCCACTAAAGTATTGGCTACTCTTTGGTAACCCACCTACGGCCCCTAATTTGATAGTCTCCATAGCTAAGATCACTACTGCTTTCTCCACTTTCTCCACTTGTATATCCAGATTTTCTACTGTGTTTCTTTGTCTTCCCCCTCAATATCCCACTATCGCTGACACTCCCATTCAAGAGGGGATCGTCAATTCCCCGAATCACCCTCCTTGCAGGTGATGGCGACCCGATGGAACTATCATCCTTTGTTCTTCTTCCATCTTTGTCATGCTTCTTAATGTTTTCGGAGATTCTGTGTAATTTTTCGTTGAACCTAGTGATCCCCTTTTCTACAGGCTCCACTGCTTGATGGACCGTGAACTTCACGTCATTCACAATCTGAAATGTTATAACAGGGTAAAAAGGAGGCCCTTGAGATTCATAACAAATGCATACAAGATGATGCTTATAATACTAAAAAGTATAACTATGCATACTTTTCAATCTATCATTGTTATAAAGATTCCTAATTACTCCTTATTTTATTGGCATGTTTAGAAAATAAATAAGTAAAAGGTATAGGGAACAAAAATACATATACATATTATTCCACATAACTGCACCTAACCCCCCATCTTCCTTTTCAACTCAATAACTGAAAATTGGCAGACAAATAAGTAGTTGGTCTTAAAAGCAGGTTTAAATAACTAGTCATGCTTACATGGAGATTTAATCCCCTGCTGTTTAAATATCTTCTTCCTAATGTAGGCACTCTTAGGTCATTGGGTATCTATCAAAAAGGTTTTATCCAATTCCCTTAAAATAATTTGAAAAGATAATCATTTATGAGCAACCATCGATTTAGCAAGTGCTGATTAGCACCATGTGCCCAGGAAATAAGACAAACTTGTATTATTAGCACACTTGAGGAAACTTACATATCCGCCACCACCAATAACGACATCACGAACACTCTCTCTAATTGTCATCCCACTCTTGGAATCCACATCAGGTGTAGGAAGACGCAGTTTTGTGGGTCGCTCACTGTCCCTAATCTCTTCAGGGTCAAGAGGGCAGTCAGCAGAATAATCTCCAAGAACTGAAACACTTCCAGGATGATGGTCTCCCATTAGCTCATAAGGCTTTGCTGGAAACACATACAGGTGAACTATGGAAGCAATGCCCATCTGTGCTGGATGAATACAAAGTGCTGTTAAACTTTATTCTTTCCCTTATCTAGAGCAGTCATAAAAATGTAACACATGAAGATACAAGGGTCGAACAAGTACTTATGGATCCAAAACAGTTCAGTACAAGTTCAAGAATCAGTGAATAGAAATCTGAGAGTTTCAGTGTTGACAAAACATAAATGCAAAATGCAACAGAGTATCACAAAGTTATAAAATATGAACTGCTGAACTTTCTAGCATATTCATCCTATGGCATTGGATTGCCTGAAATAATTATTTAAGATCAATAAAATGATTTAATGATCAATACACATGATATCAGCATTTGTAAATTGGGGCTGCAACAAATACCTAGTTCCACCAAAAAACAATCGTATTATATTAAAGCTTGGTGACTTTATAATAGTGCAGAATAAAGATAATCAGGGCATGAACCTAAGGTCATTAGATGGATCAGTTAGCAATGAGTTGTCAGAAATCATCTGAGAAATTCACATTCTCGAAACTGTACCATTTTAACTTCCCATCAAGAATCCAATATGATGATCAAAGGAGAAAATTTGTTTTGCAGATCATGTTCACAAATCAAAAGAGTGAAGGCCCTTGAGTCAATTATGGTTGCATGAAAAGTTTCCTTACAACAGTCAGTCAATTGTATGATATAATAGCTAGACAGGACACTAAATAAAAATGCTGTTGCAGGTCCCAAAGTAATTGCAATGCAAAGAGGCAAGCTTAACTCCAGTGAAGGACATCTACCTCAATGCAAATGATGAAATCTTGGACACTTGACTTAAATTGCAAACCTTGTGCGATGGAACTTTTAAACAACCCAAAGGTGTATAGGAGAGCGATTGCCACCCCTTGCCACCAAGTGAGGAAGACAATTGATTTAAATGTCAAAAATTTGGCCAACGGCTTTATATGTGCCAATTCCTCCTTTGTAACAGTATAAAATTGAACAAGGCAGTACAATGCCCATGACTGACTGAAGTTCAGAACCACTGCCAAATAGGGATACCTACAAATGTAGCAAATAGCTTATATAGTCAGACATAACTCCAGAATTTCTCTGATGTGAATATACCACACATGGAATCTAACTACAAAAAAAGGGTGACCTAGTGCATGAGACTCCCACCTAGTGGGGGTCTATGGAGGGTAGATATACACAATCTTACCCTCACAAGAGAAGAGGTTGTTTTCAGGATTTGAACCCATGACCTTTTAGTATAAGGCAAGTAACCTTACCGTTGAACCAAATCCAGAAAAAAAAAATATAATCGACTCAACACCACTACGTGCAAGTGACCCACAACAGCATCAGTAATATGCACACATAATTAATAGCATCTCATAAAAAGTTCTAGTTCAAAAATTAGACTATTAGAGTACTAATTCTCCTAATCATGGCTATCAAATCAAGAATTAAATTGCAAATTGAAAAACCCTTTTTGTAATCGTGAATCGAAATGTGTCATGAATATTAAGATTCATGATCAATTTTTAAAATAAAACAAAATATATTTTCACATAATAAAATATTATGGGCATTTAAATAATAACGTCTGAAATTTAAATAACATATTAGTAGACTCTAAACAAACAATTTAATAAGTTCATGTTAAAAGACCGATGTTAATTTTTTTTCCAGCTGTGTAAGAAAATACTGGTATTAATATTTAATTATTTGCATCTACTCAAGTAAGGAACTCTTATCAGGTCCTGAGCATTAGATAGAACGTAAAGCTGTATGTTTTAATTAGCGAGCAGCAGCTCTAAATTGTTGTGTTTTTTACTTTTTTGAGCCTAATGTTATTTTGCATTCTATGTCTGCCTTTTCGTTTTCCTCTCACCTATTCCCTTCTCTATGACACTTTGTCTGCAGGAAGCCATTTATGACAGCCAGGGGTAGGCGGAAAAGCCTTGCTAGAGGGTTCTAGGGAATGGACAGAAAATAGGAGCAATGGCATGCAGAATGGCCAACAGTGAGAGGATCACACAGTTCACATCTAAATCACGATTCAGATTTTGCCTGCACAACTCAGCAATTCTTCATGTAATTTGAATCACTAGGTTGATGAGCCACATCAAACCACATGAAGTCAAATCGCATTTCATGAGATTCTGGATACCATGTTCCTAATTGCTTTAGGAGATAAGAAAGGACAAAAAACATGTGCAATTAATGCTTTTGAGAGCTTCAAAAACTTCAATTTTAATCTTCTCTTTCTTCCTCGAGTAATTAGAATGGGTATCAGGCAGACATTTTAACTTTTAAGTGGATTTAGCATTTCTCTAGTAGAAAATACCCCACCGTCAACTAAGTTGTTGACTACTTTTGTTGGCATTCTCACATACACCAGCACAATATTAGTGCCTTTGAAATTCCTAGAGACGAACTTGAGGTGGCACAACCACACAAGTAAAAGAAAAGTAACCTGATCAGCTACCTCAAAGACCAATATTAACCCTTTCCAATCAAGAATTCTATATACTCTCTCATTTATCTGTTTATATTTATGAGAAACTGAAGCAGTTTAGTAACTGCCATAATTCCTTAGACACTGGAGGACAGAAAAGTCAAGAAGTGTTCCTCTTAGGCTCAAATAGAAAATGGCAAGTTAAAAAGGAAAAAACGTGGAATCAAGGTACTTGGAACAAGTACATAACTACAAAATATAACAGAGATGTTGAAGCCATCCATTACGGTAGATCAAGAAAGAAAGTGTGGTTCAAAAGAATACATCTTACATATATGGATGCTTGTGTAGATAAAGAAAAAAGTTATATATTCTATGTGTAAGGAATAAGTAAAAGGTGAGAAAACAACAATGATCAAAAGGAGATAGGAAAGTGAACATGTTTACGTAATTTGATAACAGAAAAAGAACAATTCTTCAACATCAATGTCAAGTATTTTTCTTACCCACATCCCAATTTAAATTCTCCTTCACAGTAGACTCCAAAGGCTTCAAGGATGACGGCGGTAATAGCAGTCAAAGACTTTATTATCATCTATAATGGATTGGAGAGATTGAATGAATTAATGAATGAAGATGGGAAAAGAAAAGGAGTTAAAGGTGAGGGTGGAGAAGCATAGAATACATACATATTGAACAATACCGAATTTGACAACTTGGTAGAAGGCGTGACCAAGTTTCCATGGTTTGAAGAAGCAGTTCATAGGAAAAGGATGGATGACAGTGCCCTTGTTATGAGAGGAATGATGATGATGATGTTGAAGGAGGGGAGCTTTGATAACAGATCGGCCTTCTCTTTCCATGAATTCAATGGTCCTATCCTCGCCACCAAGACATGCAACAAGGTATCTACCAAAGCAATACATGGCAAAGGATTCATAACAATCTCTGAGAATCTCACAAACAACACTGATAGATGGATTGACCAATGAAACAAAAGATTCAACAGAATAGCAGGGAACCATAAGGACAACACCAATTAGGAACTTTTGCTCCTCAGGGTTCTTGTAAGCGGAGAGGTGATCAAACAATAGATACATAGATAGAGTAACTGTGAGGAGAAGAAATACAACACCAATTAAAGTTGCCCATGTAGGAGGTGAGTATTCCATCATCACGTTCTTCAACAACTTCATTTTCATTTTCATTTCATTCAATATATAAATGAATCAGCATAGTAAATTCATTACAACTTGTTCAGAACTTGAGATCACCCACTTCACGCACGCACCTGTACAAAGTTAATCAAAACATATCACAGATAGATAGATAGATAGATAGATAGATAGACACATAGATAGATTGAATAGTAGTAATAAGCATAGATTGATTGGAGAATTGGATTTGAAAATAAAATAAAATAAGGGCGGGAGGTAAACCCTTCTCTGGTCTCAACGGGGAAACCCTTCTTTTCCTTTTCGCAATCTTCCTCCTCCTTCTTCCCCGTCTCTTTTTTACTTTCTTTTTTATTTTATTACATTACGCAATAATAACAAATAATAATAATAATAATTACACGCACCAAGAAATTAATTAATAATAATTTAATAGTTATTATAAATTGTAATATCTACCAACTCACTATCTAAATATTTATACACAGCAGTCAGTGTATCAGTATCATGTATCATTTGATTGAACAGTCAATGAAAAAAACTTTACCAATATTAGAAAGACTTTATTTTATGATTGTTAAATTTATATATTAATAGTGTAAAGATGTATACATAGTTAGTATATTATTTATTTGAATTTTTTTAAAAGGTAATAATAATTAAAAATAAATTGTGAATTATATAATAATAATGTAAAAAACTCTTACATTATCAATATATACATCTTTCTCTCTTCTTTTATCACAAATAATGAAATAATGCCTTCTTAATATCATTTCAAATTTCAAATCTTTATATGTTAGAGTATATTTTGATTAAATTATCTTCCTTTTACTTTATTTGAATTTATAAATAGTTTATATTTATCATGTTAATTATTTTTTAAGTCGTTATTATTTTATCATTCTAACTTTTTTTGTGTATATAATAAATGTTTGGTAAAAAACTAATTTCTTTTAAGGTATGTGTGACTATAGATGGCAAAACGGACAATGCTTGCGGCCACGCCTACATAGTCCACACTTTTTTGTGGATAAAACATACAAATTTCGCCGATTTGTCTGTTTCGTTTTGTCTGTTTGCCCGCCAAGCCAACGATCATTTCAACTAGGCAATGTAGGCGTCCCCCAAGCATAATTTAAAGGAAAAGTAAGAAAGTTTCAAAAAAATATGATGTAACGATTTCTAATGCCTCAAAAATTATAATTTAATGTGATTTTTCCAACTACATATAAAATATCAAAGTTTTTATTAATCTTTTTATCTTCAACTATTTTATTTACTATTTTTGTTTGTTTATTATATGGACTTTTTTATTTTTTTAATTATTGAACAATGTTTGTGGGCAGTCCGTATGCCTGTTAGCCCGTCTTAAGACAAATAGAACACTGAGTTTTGTTGGTTAAGACAATACAGTCAAGTCCGCACCTACTTAAATTTTTGCGAGCATTTGTTGATACGGGCAAAACGGGTCGGATGATCCTGCCATCTCTATACATGTCTGTACCTATCAACAAGTTTCGTTCTATAAAACAAACGTTATCTTTTTTAAGATTTATTAATTTCATTTTATTTGACTTTATATGTAGATTATATTTATTTTGTTAAAAATTATTATTTGAGTAATTATTATATTATTATTATACTAATTTTTGCTTATATCATAAAATGCTTAAACTAGTTCATATTTGAGTTCACTAAATCATGTTAAATTTCTACATAATCTTTGGGTAATATAATATTAAAAACAAGTTTGTTTTTTATTCTATTTTTAACTATATATTTCTTTTATTTATGCATATATAACACTTTTCATTCTTCCTATTTATACCATATACAAATATTTTTATCTCATGTAAATTAATTTTCTTTATAAAGTTTTAAACTATAAATACTTTCCTTCCCATGCATTGCATGGATATCTATGCTAGTTTATTTTAAAGCCAAAATATGATGAATAAAATGTCATATTTAAGAAAAATGTTTGACAATCTCAATTTTATAATGTAAGGGTTAAAGTGTTCATGAGTCCCAAACTCAATATAGTACTTAAGCTATGATGTTCTCTCACATAATATACTAGTCTTTTGTGTTGAGTTCTCCTTATGAAAGTCCTAACAATTGATGTTTTTCATTGAGAATTGTATCGCGGAAAAGGCTACCAATAGACTGGATTAAGGTACATCACCAAATACTGATAGATGAGTGAAGCTCGGGTGAGTGTCGATAGAGTGAAAGTCGTCATGGACGTCAACCTTAAAGGTGACGACAATGTTAGGAGTCATACATTGAGAAAAATAACAAACTTAATGTATATTTAAAGCTATGAGACTAGTTTTTTGGGTTGACTTCCTCATGAAGTCCTAACATTTCCTTTCTTTCCATCTTTAACACAATCCATGAGAGTTTATTACTCATAAAATATTTAAGTTTACTTATTACTCACCAAATATATGAGCTTTTAAAATTGATTAATATTACTTACACTTTTTATTTTATTTCATTGAAATGATTAATTCCTTACTTATTTAATTAATTTTTAATATAAAAGAAGAACCTTAAAACTGTTAAGGAACATTCACAATTATATTGTTATTGAGTTTACAATTGGAGGTACAACAAAACTATAAAAAAACAATTTATAGGTTTAATTTAAAACAAAACGACGGCGTTATGAGCTGTTGTAGTTTGTTATTGTTATTATTATAGATTTAGATGGATTGATGGGAATTGAGAATGAGAGAATGGATGAAATGAAAATGGAGATGGAGATGGAGAATAAGAACAAGGCAAGACTACGGGGATGGTTCGAGCGAGTTGACTCAGACAAGACAGGAAGCATAACAGCGCTCCAACTCAAGGTGAATTGTATTTCTGTGATTATTACTTACTCACTCCTATTCCAATTCCAAATCGAATTCGAATTGATTAGAAATATAAATAATTAATAATCGTTTTCATTGATGATCAGAGAGCTCTAGCAGTGGGGAACCTCGAATTTCCTCTCTCAGTTGTTCAGCAGATGATCAGGTAGGGTAGGTTGCAGTACTTGCACTTCTCTATTTCACGCATGTATCTATGTTTCCTTTTATTTATTTATTTATTATTATTATTATTATTATTATTATTATTGCAGGATGTATGACTTTGACAGGAATGGTACTATGAGCTTTGAAGGTATAACTCTCTCTGTCTACACTCTACACTCATTATCTGACATTATTATTTTCTTCTTCGTCTTCACATTATTATTTTCTTTTCCCCCTCTCAGAATTTCTTGCTCTCAACAACTTCCTTCTTAAGCTTCAACATACATTTTCTGATTTAGAGAGGTATTATACCTTCTCTTCTTTTTATTTACTTCTGCAGGCTCCATTAAGATTGATTGTGCAGTTTCATGACAGACAATAATTTACTCTCACATTTTATGTATTTAGCACTCTCTACTGTGATTCACTAATAATAATTATACTAATATCAATCAAGGTTCATAAACTCACCCCCAGGGCATCAGTAGAGTAGTTATTTTAATTTTACAAGTCTAAATACCCACTCTGCACTATATATGTCGACCCCTTCTACTTGGGATGGATCTATATTGTGTCAAAATTCATTAATTGGACTCACTTTTAACATATTGTTTCACAAGTATAATCAATTATTGTAAGTTTTTTTTCCTAAAACGGTAATAGTTTATCCCAGTACAAAACATTACTCAGATATTATTCCATATCATATATATTTATGGGCTATAAATCCTACATGTAAATCATCAGGATTTTCAAGTGCGAAACTTGTAAGTTTTGATTGAAACAATGAAAGAGTTACAATACTTTATTTAGTGGATAAGGTAAAGGCTTGTATTCTTTTTACATAAATTATATGTATAAAGTTGACTTTTAACTTTTTTGGAATGATTATATTTATAGCTGCTATATGATTAAGCCAACAATTACCTTATGGTGTTCAACTATCCTCAAAAAGAGTCCAAGTAATTGACACGACCCATATACTGCATAATGAACCTATGTCCCTCTACTCTAACGTATACTGCATATTGAACCCTTATATCAATATCATGCATGCAACATCTTCTTTGTTGGATTTCCCATCGGGAATGGTTCAGTTGTAACACTTGTTGGGTTCAAACATGCAGGGAGATAGATAGATAGATAGATAGATAGATAGATAGATAGATAGATAGATAGATAGATAGATAGATAGATAGATAGATAGATAGATAGATAGATAGATAGATAGATAGATAGATAGATAGATAGATAGATAGATAGATAGATAGATAGATAGACACATAGATAGATTGAATAGTAGTAATAAGCATAGATTGATTGGAGAATTGGATTTGAAAATAAAATAAAATAAGGGCGGGAGGTAAACCCTTCTCTGGTCTCAACGGGGAAACCCTTCTTTTCCTTTTCGCAATCTTCCTCCTCCTTCTTCCCCGTCTCTTTTTTACTTTCTTTTTTATTTTATTACATTACGCAATAATAACAAATAATAATAATAATAATTACACGCACCAAGAAATTAATTAATAATAATTTAATAGTTATTATAAATTGTAATATCTACCAACTCACTATCTAAATATTTATACACAGCAGTCAGTGTATCAGTATCATGTATCATTTGATTGAACAGTCAATGAAAAAAACTTTACCAATATTAGAAAGACTTTATTTTATGATTGTTAAATTTATATATTAATAGTGTAAAGATGTATACATAGTTAGTATATTATTTATTTGAATTTTTTTAAAAGGTAATAATAATTAAAAATAAATTGTGAATTATATAATAATAATGTAAAAAACTCTTACATTATCAATATATACATCTTTCTCTCTTCTTTTATCACAAATAATGAAATAATGCCTTCTTAATATCATTTCAAATTTCAAATCTTTATATGTTAGAGTATATTTTGATTAAATTATCTTCCTTTTACTTTATTTGAATTTATAAATAGTTTATATTTATCATGTTAATTATTTTTTAAGTCGTTATTATTTTATCATTCTAACTTTTTTTGTGTATATAATAAATGTTTGGTAAAAAACTAATTTCTTTTAAGGTATGTGTGACTATAGATGGCAAAACGGACAATGCTTGCGGCCACGCCTACATAGTCCACACTTTTTTGTGGATAAAACATACAAATTTCGCCGATTTGTCTGTTTCGTTTTGTCTGTTTGCCCGCCAAGCCAACGATCATTTCAACTAGGCAATGTAGGCGTCCCCCAAGCATAATTTAAAGGAAAAGTAAGAAAGTTTCAAAAAAATATGATGTAACGATTTCTAATGCCTCAAAAATTATAATTTAATGTGATTTTTCCAACTACATATAAAATATCAAAGTTTTTATTAATCTTTTTATCTTCAACTATTTTATTTACTATTTTTGTTTGTTTATTATATGGACTTTTTTATTTTTTTAATTATTGAACAATGTTTGTGGGCAGTCCGTATGCCTGTTAGCCCGTCTTAAGACAAATAGAACACTGAGTTTTGTTGGTTAAGACAATACAGTCAAGTCCGCACCTACTTAAATTTTTGCGAGCATTTGTTGATACGGGCAAAACGGGTCGGATGATCCTGCCATCTCTATACATGTCTGTACCTATCAACAAGTTTCGTTCTATAAAACAAACGTTATCTTTTTTAAGATTTATTAATTTCATTTTATTTGACTTTATATGTAGATTATATTTATTTTGTTAAAAATTATTATTTGAGTAATTATTATATTATTATTATACTAATTTTTGCTTATATCATAAAATGCTTAAACTAGTTCATATTTGAGTTCACTAAATCATGTTAAATTTCTACATAATCTTTGGGTAATATAATATTAAAAACAAGTTTGTTTTTTATTCTATTTTTAACTATATATTTCTTTTATTTATGCATATATAACACTTTTCATTCTTCCTATTTATACCATATACAAATATTTTTATCTCATGTAAATTAATTTTCTTTATAAAGTTTTAAACTATAAATACTTTCCTTCCCATGCATTGCATGGATATCTATGCTAGTTTATTTTAAAGCCAAAATATGATGAATAAAATGTCATATTTAAGAAAAATGTTTGACAATCTCAATTTTATAATGTAAGGGTTAAAGTGTTCATGAGTCCCAAACTCAATATAGTACTTAAGCTATGATGTTCTCTCACATAATATACTAGTCTTTTGTGTTGAGTTCTCCTTATGAAAGTCCTAACAATTGATGTTTTTCATTGAGAATTGTATCGCGGAAAAGGCTACCAATAGACTGGATTAAGGTACATCACCAAATACTGATAGATGAGTGAAGCTCGGGTGAGTGTCGATAGAGTGAAAGTCGTCATGGACGTCAACCTTAAAGGTGACGACAATGTTAGGAGTCATACATTGAGAAAAATAACAAACTTAATGTATATTTAAAGCTATGAGACTAGTTTTTTGGGTTGACTTCCTCATGAAGTCCTAACATTTCCTTTCTTTCCATCTTTAACACAATCCATGAGAGTTTATTACTCATAAAATATTTAAGTTTACTTATTACTCACCAAATATATGAGCTTTTAAAATTGATTAATATTACTTACACTTTTTATTTTATTTCATTGAAATGATTAATTCCTTACTTATTTAATTAATTTTTAATATAAAAGAAGAACCTTAAAACTGTTAAGGAACATTCACAATTATATTGTTATTGAGTTTACAATTGGAGGTACAACAAAACTATAAAAAAACAATTTATAGGTTTAATTTAAAACAAAACGACGGCGTTATGAGCTGTTGTAGTTTGTTATTGTTATTATTATAGATTTAGATGGATTGATGGGAATTGAGAATGAGAGAATGGATGAAATGAAAATGGAGATGGAGATGGAGAATAAGAACAAGGCAAGACTACGGGGATGGTTCGAGCGAGTTGACTCAGACAAGACAGGAAGCATAACAGCGCTCCAACTCAAGGTGAATTGTATTTCTGTGATTATTACTTACTCACTCCTATTCCAATTCCAAATCGAATTCGAATTGATTAGAAATATAAATAATTAATAATCGTTTTCATTGATGATCAGAGAGCTCTAGCAGTGGGGAACCTCGAATTTCCTCTCTCAGTTGTTCAGCAGATGATCAGGTAGGGTAGGTTGCAGTACTTGCACTTCTCTATTTCACGCATGTATCTATGTTTCCTTTTATTTATTTATTTATTATTATTATTATTATTATTATTATTATTGCAGGATGTATGACTTTGACAGGAATGGTACTATGAGCTTTGAAGGTATAACTCTCTCTGTCTACACTCTACACTCATTATCTGACATTATTATTTTCTTCTTCGTCTTCACATTATTATTTTCTTTTCCCCCTCTCAGAATTTCTTGCTCTCAACAACTTCCTTCTTAAGCTTCAACATACATTTTCTGATTTAGAGAGGTATTATACCTTCTCTTCTTTTTATTTACTTCTGCAGGCTCCATTAAGATTGATTGTGCAGTTTCATGACAGACAATAATTTACTCTCACATTTTATGTATTTAGCACTCTCTACTGTGATTCACTAATAATAATTATACTAATATCAATCAAGGTTCATAAACTCACCCCCAGGGCATCAGTAGAGTAGTTATTTTAATTTTACAAGTCTAAATACCCACTCTGCACTATATATGTCGACCCCTTCTACTTGGGATGGATCTATATTGTGTCAAAATTCATTAATTGGACTCACTTTTAACATATTGTTTCACAAGTATAATCAATTATTGTAAGTTTTTTTTCCTAAAACGGTAATAGTTTATCCCAGTACAAAACATTACTCAGATATTATTCCATATCATATATATTTATGGGCTATAAATCCTACATGTAAATCATCAGGATTTTCAAGTGCGAAACTTGTAAGTTTTGATTGAAACAATGAAAGAGTTACAATACTTTATTTAGTGGATAAGGTAAAGGCTTGTATTCTTTTTACATAAATTATATGTATAAAGTTGACTTTTAACTTTTTTGGAATGATTATATTTATAGCTGCTATATGATTAAGCCAACAATTACCTTATGGTGTTCAACTATCCTCAAAAAGAGTCCAAGTAATTGACACGACCCATATACTGCATAATGAACCTATGTCCCTCTACTCTAACGTATACTGCATATTGAACCCTTATATCAATATCATGCATGCAACATCTTCTTTGTTGGATTTCCCATCGGGAATGGTTCAGTTGTAACACTTGTTGGGTTCAAACATGCAGGGGTCGTGGTTTTCTTCTGCCTGATGATGTGTATGAGGTATATTTTTTAGAATGATTTATTATTCTGTCTACTTGCTGTCACTACCCTCGTGAACTTATTATAGTTCTTAAAATTACTCCCTATGCTGCACTAACTAAACATTAAGTTTCTTTTTAGTTATTACAGTGGTCTCTTTGCTCTGTCTTTTCCATGATATAAGAAAAGCATTTACGAGAGTTTATGTAAATCTACTTGTATTGTATAATGTTCTCTTTATAACTAATCTTGACGAATCCCTATATTTGTTTTCAGGCATCAGTGAAAATTGGTTTTATGCTGGATTCTCCTGCTTTCTACTCTGTATGTGAGGTAATATATTTTCACAGTTTACATGTGAACCAAATTTATGCCGGAGAAGTTGTGCGTTTTTTCATTTCTTAGAAGGGGGATTCTAATAACACACATGAAATTCTAGAGTCATCTGTCTTTAAATTCTTTTCACCTTAACTCCCTAGATTACCCTTACACCCAACCCTTTTACCCAATCCTTTTACCATGCCTCACATAAGTACATAACCATCTCACATCCACTGTATTCCTAAAATTCTACACACAAAACCCTCACACCCAAACGTAGAGATGCAGAGCAATCACACAGTTAGTATATGTCATCCATCTCCCTTGTTCAGTTGTTCGTCGATGGCTGTTTTTCTGGATCTGATGTACATTTCGGAGAGACCATCTGGAAAAATTTCTGATAGCTTACCCAAATAAGTTTCTGATAGCTTATCCGAATAAATTTATGATGGCCTATCAATTTTTTTTTCCAAAAATTACAGTGATGAGATGGAGCAACTTGGGGTGGGTGGAAGGATGATTGAATAAGTTGCAGGTCTGATTTCTCAAAGTTGCAGGTCCTATTTCTGAAATTTGCAAGTCATTTGTGAATGGCGTCTCTGAGGTTTGTTTGGCTTTGTGAACGAGGGTTAGGGTTTGGGTGTGTGAGATTGGAAGGGAATTAAAGCTGGTAGTCTGGGATGGGAGAGTTAAATTAAAAGGGCACTTTATAAGTTTATGACCAAAGATTATAAAATATGGGTCTCTCTAGAAATGCAATGGGTGTATATAGAATTGCCCTTCTCAGAATGACAACTTCTTAAAGATATTTTGGTGGTGTTATGGTGGAGAAACTGATAATGGATATGTGTTGACATTTGAATTTATTTTTCACTGCTTCATCATTCCCCTGGGAAACAACCTCTTCGGTTGTGAGAATAAGACTGCATACATCTACCCTTCCCAAACCCTACTAGGTGGGAGCCTCGTGTATTGGGTCTCCCTTTTTTCTGTTTCATTTCTCCACCTAGAGTAAAGTTTTATCAGCCATCTATCCTTACAAAATTGCAACTAGAGAAGACCATGCTAACATAATTCTCTTTGATTCTTCTTAGAGCTTTGACCAAAGTAAAAACGGGAAGTTTCGGCTGGACGACTTCATATCACTCTGTATATTCTTACAATCAGCTCGGTACGTTCACACTTGACACAATCCTGGAAAGTATCATTTTTCTTTCAGGGGCCCCATTTTGTTGGCCTAGTATTTACCTTCCATTTTACTATTCATTTTAATAGTATAATAAAGATATTTTATTATTTCTAGCAGGAATCTGTTTAATTCATTTGATACAGCAAAACAAGGCAGAGTTACTCTTGATCTGAACCAGTTTGTCTATTGTAGTAAGTACACATCTAGCAACCTTTTATAATTATCCAATGTTAAATGATTCAACAGGGTTAATTACCTAACTAATTTCCAGCTTGGTGCTAGTTTGGATCCCACAAAAACAAACATTTGTTCTTATTTTCTTTTTATCCATCCAATTCATTAGTGTGTGCCACTTCAAAATAATGTAGGAATGACCCATAGTATTTTTTATTAACTATTCTGTTGCGAGGGGGGGAGTTTAATAGTCCAGCCCTTGACACTTTGTTTCAGCCGCGGGATTTGAACCAAATCCCAGCTCATTGTCTCATGGTGCACTCTTATGACACAGAATAGCACAAATAGCCACATGTTCTATTTTTCTTTTTAGAAAGGAACCTATTGCAGCTGGTTGGAGTTTTGTTGGGCAGAAGTGGAAATTACTGCATTAGTCACCGCTCTAGTATTTTGTCAACTGTTGTTTACTCTAGCTATTTTCCTTATAGATATGTAGTCCATTTTGGTTTTCATTTGGTTTGGTAGATTGCTAATACAGTAACTCAACGTGTTAATTTATATTCTCTCTTCTTTTTACTTCCTGTTCAGCTGCCAATTGCAGAATATGATTTGACTATCTGACAGCTTGTGAAGATGATTCATGAATGCTGAACTTTGTAAAATATGCCAAATACATTCTTAAAGAGAGTTAAAGTTGTGAACTTGTGATGTATAAGTTGAAAACATATTGAGGTTTACTAATTGCCTTTTGTTTGTAACATACTGTAAGATTGTTTATTAGCTAGATACAAATTTTATGTAAATTGCAATCCCTCTGCAAATTTCACAACCTTTTATCGCAATGTAAAACATTAAGAGAAGCTCACTTATGCAAAGAGGCTGTGGTTCCAATAAATATTAAGTTCACCTAAAGCACACTCTTGAATGTGTCTTGATATGATGTTGATTTCTTTTGATGTAATTCCCTAAGGGATTTGTTTGAGAGCTTTGTTTGAGAGTTACGAGAGAAAAAGAGGGAGAAAGATCAAAAGGTTAGAAAGGGAAAGGAAGAGAAGGAAAAAGGAAGACAAACCTCTCTCTTGTTTCAGAATATCAAATTTAAATGTGATTGGGTAAAATAATGTAATATAAGAATATTTTTTATTTAAAAATGTAATTATCAATGAGAAATAAACAATAATATATAATTATATGTAATGAATAAGTGCAATAAATAATGAGAGAGAAAAATAAAAATATTAAATAACTAATTACATTCATCCATTTTGTGCGTTAGATTTAAGAAAATAAATGGTTGAAATTGAGTGTAACTAATATAACTTAATTTGAGTATACACAATTCCATCCTCTATATATATATATATATGTTTATACTCTTTATTTCTTAAATCTAATGGATTATAGAAGTGAGTGAAATAAGTTATGAGAGATAAAAGAAAAAATGAATAATTAAAATTGAGTGTAACTAAGTTTAAAACTCTTTAAAAATAATAGCTTTTTTTGTACATTGATCTCACCATTTTGATATTTTTTAAACTAATTCATAAATTATTTTCATATATGGTTCAAATGGATTCTTTTTGCCTCAAAATGGCTTCAAAATTGCAAATAACCCGATATTTAAAATTATAATTGTAAAAATAAAATTAAAAACGTAATAATTCACGTGAAACAAGCACAGAACGTTTATGACTATGGCGTTTTAAATAGGGAAATGTAATTAAGTGGTAACATAGTTAGTTGATGCAAAGTGTGCATTTTATATTATAAAAATAAAAATATATGACTGGGGTTGAGTTTTGAAGAGAGAAATGAATCTGTGAATTTGAAAATGGCGAAAGTAGCATTTTGTGATTTTCGGTTCCTTCTGTTGATTGCAGCAGCCGTCTTCATCTACATCCAGGTCCATATCTTTTGTTTGACTTCTTGTTCATCTATATTAAATAATCTATTTATTTATTTATTTCCCAAAGAAATAAACAATTGACGAATTAGATTAGTGATGTTTACTGTGAGTGTGTGTTTTGTTTGATCAGATGAGGCTATTCGCAACTCAATCACAATATGCTGATCGTCTTGCCGCTGCTGTAAGTGAAGCAACTCCACTCTTTTTCAATCACTTCTCATCTTATTCATATTATTATTATTTTATAAATTTATTCTTTGTTTGTTTCACAGATTGAAGCTGAAAACCATTGTACAAGTCAAATGCGTTCTCTCATCGATCAGATTAGCTTACAACAAGGACGTATTGTCTCTCTCGAAGAAGAGACTACTCGCCGTGACCAAGAATGTGGACAAATCAAGTCTCTCCTTCAACATCATCGAAGTATGTCTCCTTTTTTATGATATTCATTCATTCATTCATCCATTCACAATTCTATTCTATAATTCAGGAAAAGACCTACAGAGGCTGATCGACAAAGTGCAGGTTGACCTCACACTTGTCACTCTCTCTTTCTTGACTTTGTTTACCGAATCATTCTCCAATCCATGTTCATTTTTTTAGGTTCCAGTTGCAGCTGTTGTCATCATGGCATGTAATCGTGCTGATTACCTTGAGAGGACTATTAATTCTGTATTAAAGTATGCAACATATTTTCTTTACCCTTCCTTTATACTTTATTACACAACTCCTTATATTACCACCTGACTCATGGATCCATCTATCTGTTCTTTAGATACCAAAGGCCCATTTCTTCACGATTTCCTCTATTTGTATCTCAGGTATTATATACTTCTTGTCTTCTGCCTTGCACCAGTTTCTGTTGTCATTATTTTGCAAATGCAAACAGCTGATCTGGTCCTTTTTATTATTATTCAGGATGGATCAAATCCTGATGTTAAAAGCAAGGCACTGAGCTATGACCAATTATCTTATATCCAGGTATATATAATTTATTTTTATTCTTTTCCAGTTTTCCTTGAAATGGCCAATTACCTGTCTTTTGTGCATACTTTAGCACATATGCTAATTGAAGTCAGCTGTAATTATGATGATTGCCGTAAAAGATTAGTGTGCAAGCCAAAAGAGACAATTCCTCTCCAACACTATTTTGTCAGCCTGAATTGGACAATCAAAAAACACTAGGGATTCCTCTATGTAATAATAATAGTTTAATGCAGCACTTGGATTTAAAACCAGTTCAAACTGAAAGGCCAGGGGAGTTAATTGCTTACTACAAGATTGCAAGTATGAGTTTACTTCATGCTTTATTGTTTTTCTCTTGTTTCTGCTTTTTTTGTTTCCCACCAGAGTTTATAATTCATTGTTTACAATGTGCCTTTATCAGGTCATTATAAGTGGGCTCTAGATCAACTATTCTACAAGTATAACTTTACCCGAGTAATCATTCTTGAAGGTGAAATGGGCTACTTTCATTTCAACATGTGTATATTTTGTCTTTTATGTTGGTCACAATATATGGAGGCTGATAAGATTTTTTTATTCAATCTCAGATGACATGGAAATAGCACCTGATTTCTTCGACTATTTTGAAGCTACAGCAGCTCTCCTTGACAAGGATAAGTATGTCTTTAAGATGAGTTGAATGACAAATTTATTTACTTCTGATTCATTATACAATGAAAGACGTCTAGATATGTTTTTATCAGTTAGCATTATCTATTCTAGGTCCATTATGGCTGTTTCCTCATGGAATGACAATGGACAAAAGCAATTTGTGCACGATCCATGTAAGTTTGTTCAATTGATTGTCTCTATACTTCATTGTAATACCCACTGATGCACATGGAAAATTGGTCTTCAAAATTACTTCTAACTACATAAGTAATCTCCTTTGATTAGTTTTAGAGGGTTTGACAGGTGGAAAGAGGGCAAAGTTTTACAATAACCAATACATATTTTAATAAGTGGGAGGAGTATCTTATCACATATAAGAGTAGGGTTGCATGCTCTCAAATTGATTTCTTTCTTATAAGGAAATCAAATAGAAAGTTTTGCTTGGATTGTAAAGTCATACTTGGAGAGAGCATGACGACAAAACATAAAGTTTTGGTTATAAATGTAAGGGTTAAGAGTAGAGTGGAGAGAAAAGGACAATATAGAGTCTCGAGAATTAAATGGTAGAAATTGAAGGATGAGGAATGTGGGGGCTTCATTCGAAGGGTTTTAGGAGGCATAATGAAGTACTAATGATATGTGGGAGGAGATGGCCAAATGAATTAAGAAGATAACAAATGAGATATTAGACGAATCTAGAGGCTCTGGACGAAAGGGTAAATAATAATGATGGTGAGACAAAAGTGTCCAATAAAAGATTAAGATGAAAAGGGAATGCTATAAATCAATTGCCATTTTGTAAAAATACTGAAAGTTGAGAAAATTTATTGTAGCTAAGATAAAACGTACGATGGGTTATACAAATCTCTAGGTACTAAGAGAATGGAAAGTTATACAACATATGATGGGTTATACCTATTGAGGTATGGAAAGTTTGAGGAGAGTATGGTATTAGATGGCTAACAAAGTTATATAATGAGATCATGAGTTAAAGGAGACATGAGACGAGTGAAAGAGAAATTTTTTAATATCTATTTATAAGAACAAGTGCGACATACAAAATTGTGCAAACTACTATAGGGGGATTAAGCTCGGGAGCTATACCATGAAGCTATGTGAGATTAATTAAGTAGAAGTTGAGACAAGAGACGAATATCACTGAAAAACAATTTGGTTTTACGCCGGGGAGGTTGACCGTAAAGGATGTATACTTGCTACGACTATTGATGAAGAGATACCGAAGGAACCAAATGGACTTACGCACGCTCTTCGTTAATTTGGAGAAGGCGTATGATAAGGTGTCTAGAAAGATTTTTTTTGAAAGCTCTAGAGAAGAAAGGTGTTCAAATTGCCGACATTCAGCAATCAAGGATATGTATGATGGGATCAAGACCGATGTGAGAACATGATAGGATTTGATTTGTACTAGAAATTAATATGAGGACAAAATTGAGAATCAAGCTCTTATTCCAATTGATTTTAGTAGAAGAAGCATAACATGTTCACTAAGACAGCAAAAGAAACAACGGAAAGGAAAAAGAGAGAAAATCAGAGGGATAGAATCCTCTCTGCCCTATCAAATTGACTCCCCAATTACCCAATATTGCCTCCCTCCCCTTGTCCCTTCCATTCTTTTCTTATTTATGCCCCTCATGATTGTAGAATTATTTTCACCATTCAGTGGTTGCCATATATTCACTTTGTTAAAGCCAAATATAACAGACTCATTCTCCTTAATTTCCAAATTGCCCTTAGCCTTCTTTTTCTTTCTCTGATACACCTTTAAACGGTAACCCATAATCTTGAGGCCCACCTATACTTCTCCCGATGAGCAACACCTTGTCCTCATGGTGGAAGTCTGGAAAAGTGGTCTGAATGAGTTGATAATCCTCCCATGTATTATCATGATCAGGGAGATTAGCCCACTTGATCATGTATGATAGGGTCAAGACCAGTGTTAGAACATAAGACGGGGTCTCATAAGATTTTCCTATTTCTATAGTACTACACCAAAAGTCAGCATTGAGCTCTTATTTGTTTACTGTAGTCTTGACTCTTGAATATGTTTACTGAGCATATCCAAGATCCAGTGTCACAATGCATGTCTTTTGTAGATGATATTGTCTTAGTGGTAGACTTGAGTGAAGAATTAAATGGAAAGTTATATATATAAAGACAAACTTTAGAAGCATTATAATTCGAAGTAAAATGGAGTATACAAAGTGTAAGTTTAGAAAGAGGCGGACAAAGCTAACTGTATGGGTAAAAATTGATGATCATATCATATCACAAGTCACTAGATTTAGGTATGTTGGGTCAATCATACAAGACGATAGGGAAATTGATGGAGATGTGAACCATAAGATTCAAGTGAGTTGGATGAAATGGTGGAGTGCTTTAAGTGTCACATGTGATAAAAAGTAAACACTGAATCGTAAAGGGAAGTTTTATTGCACGATTATAAGGTCTGCAATCGTATACTAGACTCAATGTTGGACGGTAAAATATCATTAAGAGAATAAACTTCATGTGGCAGAAGTCAGAATGTTATGTTAGATGAGTGGACACACTAGACATGATAGGATTATAAATAAAGCTTCAGGGAGAAAGTTGAAGTAGTTCCCATTGTAGAAAATAGTAGAATCACGCCTTAGGTGGTTTAGACATGTGAGATGAGATTGGTAGAAGTCCTCATTAGGAGCAGATCAAATGGAGGTTAGTCCAAGTCTTAGAGGAAGATGGATGCAAAAAACTATAGGCGAAACAATTAAGAAAGACTTAGAAATCAATGCTTTGTTAGTGGACATAATTTATGATAGAGTATTATGGCATTATTTGATTCATGCAGCCGATCCTACCTAATGACATAAATGCTTGATTCCTAAAGCAAATTGCTTGGACTCCTAAGGATGTTCAGTGGCATATTATCAATGAACCCATTTGTGAATGCTTTGGCTTTTCAGAAACGATTTTGCTATCAAAGCAAATACTTGATAAGGTTGTCTTAATATTTTCTTTCATGAATATGTGATAAAGGCTGCGTGTACAATATATCAATTATACTCTCCCAAACAATTAAAGCAAATGCTTTGAGATTTTAATTTTAATTTTTCATCTAAAGTGAGGAAAGCTGAGGATGGTATACAGTGTGTTATTTGAAGGGAATGCAATTTTTCAACTGCGGTGGTATGACCCTCTTCATGTTTCTTGCTGGCCTATTGGGGTAGCAGCCTGTAGGGTTTGCCTGCCATGCTCATAATTTTTTTAACTCATTTCAACACTTAATAAATATTGAATTTCAATGCAAATTTGTTTAAGTTTATCAAAATACATCCCAAGATTTCTTACAGGTGTAGAAACGAATTTCATCATCTATTTTACTTCTGCTAAGCTGTATTAGAAGGTATAATGTATTGAAAATACTGTTTATTTTCTTGAAAATATTGTGATATTCGGGAACATCACAACTGCCATCTTGATGTCTTTTCAATCTAATCTGCAGATGAACTTCATCGCTCAGACTTCTTTCCTGGACTAGGATGGATGCTGGCTAGACCTACATGGAATGAACTGTCACCAAAATGGCCAAAGGCATATCCTTAATATTTCATTAATTATTCTTTTTGTGTCTGTCATATTTGTCCCTTGTTAGGATTTCAAAACAGGAACACAGTAATAACCATTGAGGTGGTTATTTAAGCTACTATATTGTACAAAATAGCCTAGTCAAATGTTAATATTATTTCCTTATAATGAGTTTTTAACAAGAGTTCCTTATTTGTGATTTTCCCTTGATTAATTTCAGTAATATTTGTATGTATAAGAACTTTTCTTTGACAAAATTTCACTTACTGGGATGACTGGTTGAGATTAAAAGAGAATCACAAAGGACGGCAGTTTATCCGTCCAGAAGTATGCAGAACATACAATTTCGGTGAGCATGTAAGTTTGCTAATTTTACTTTGAGGATAGACCTTTTACTTACACTGTGCTCAGTGAGAGTGAATTAGCTTGTGAAATTTTATTTCATTAAGTAGAGGGTGAGTCTCAATATAACTGTAAGATTTCTGCTTAAACATTTATAATTTATTTTGTTGTAGTAAACATTTTAGACAACTCTGTTCTAAACTAGCTGAAGTAGGTACTTGTTGGTATAACGGCATTAAAAAGAAACATCAATTACATTCCTTAAATCCTTGTAGCGTACATGGTTTTTTCATGCTCTTGTAAACTCTTGTAATTTTTACAGGGTTCTAGCATGGGACAGTTTTTTAAGCAATATCTTGAGCCAATTAAGTTGAACGAGGTCCAGGTAGGTATACATGCTTTATACAAGATGTTGTCTTAAATATGTTTATTATATTAGAATGATGTGACATTACCTTGTATTGTTGGAAGGTTGATTGGAAGTCCTTGGACTTAAGCTATTTGCTGGAGGTGAGATGATTGTATTATGTTTCTTCACGAATGTGTGTAAAGGCTGTTGTGGTTTGTGAATTTTTGTTGTTGCTCTTTTCAGGACAAATATACCATGCACTTTGCCAACATTGTCGACAAAGCTAAACCTGTTTATGGAGCAGACATGGTTGCCAAGGCATATAATATAGATGGTGATATGCGTATTAAGTATAAAGATCAGTCAGATTTTGAAAACATTGCTCACCAATTTGGCATATTTGAAGAGTGGAAGGTAATTCAACCAATTTTGTTCTTAACTTAAAAGCCAGTCTATCTTTAGCACGTTGCCTTAAATTTTTTTGGTTGCATTTTTCACTTCCAGGATGGTGTGCCCAGGGCAGCCTATAAGGGTGTAGTTGTTTTCAGATATCAAACAAAGCGCATTTTCCTTGTTGGTCCAGAATCTTTGAAGCAGCTTCAGATTAAAGATTTTTAATGCTTAATAACACTAGTTTTCAGCTATCTATACAGAGGTGTTGCTGAGTAATTGATCTTTAGCTTAAAATGACTTACAATATGAATACTTGTCAAATCCATTGGTTAAAGAGATCAATCTTGTGCTCAGAATGTTTTAACAAATTATGGTGTACCATCCTATGTAATGTATCCTACGGACATGTTTGAAATTTTGTCTATGGTGTGTTGATGTCCTAGATCCGAATCACATCTCTACTGTTGATTTAGAATAAATCCATTTAATGTTATATACTTATATTATTATTATTATATATCAATAATAGTGATGATTTGGTTGAGACCATGAGTGAGACCGTAATAGTTTGACCATTTGAGACAGTCATTTATACTTTTCCTTTTTTTTGTTAATGGTATTGACCGAGATTTGTGCTTCTTGCACATGGGGATGGGATTTTTTTTCTGGAATGTAGAATTGCACTTCCCCATGATAAAAGACACAATGTTATTTGTATCTTTTAGGACTTCGGCAGTTTGGGGGTTAGGGTTGTGTGATTGGGGAGGGTTTGGGGTCTTGGTGTGAGGGGTTTTAGTTTAGGGTAATATTGCAGCCTTGATATTCCTTTGAGTTTATTAATTTATTAAGTATGTCACTCTTTAAATATTAATATCTCATTCAATATTGTATTCAACCTAAAGGGAATCTCGTGACTCAAACACATGAGTAGATGACAAACCTTTAGTTCGCTTGCAAACAAGAGATTTCATTATGTATGAGTTTAGTCTTACAAATCTTATACTAAGATTTTTCTCAAGATTTTTACTCACGAAATCCCTCACAAAAGTACATTACTTCTTGATTTACACTCTTATCCCTCACTATACCCTATGGTGATTACATTGTATTGCTTAAGGATTGTTATGAATTCTCACATTTATGCTCTCAGAAACAAATGAAAGTGTGAAAAAACTTTTCTAAACAACTCTCAACAACTTTTATGAAATCAAAAAATTATAAATGAAGTGCTTGTAAATTGTGTATTTTGTTTCTAGATATTGAGTGGTTTAAATAGACTTCCAACCAGTCATCATACCTAAACATAAGCAGTATTATTAAACTCGGATTGGTCATCGACTTGGTCAGACTATTGGGTCAATGAGTCACTGGTCGAATCGGTGAGTTATTGGTTGAAGCAGCTACTCAGTTTTCATCAATAAATTCCTAATAATATTAATACCTAATATAATATTGTAAAAAACATTTGTCATAAAGGTAATTTTTACAAAATTACCAATCATCAAACATTGCAATGTCAATAGTAAAATAATAAAGGTGCAATAGATTTAAGTTTTTCATCATATCCAAGGAGACAAAGTTGCTTCTAACATTATTTTCATCATCTACAAATAAATCAGAATCTTCTACAACATTATTTTCATTTTGATTTGAATTTTCCATGGTCTTGTCTTGTCTTATCATCATCATCATCGTCATCCAAATTTAATTGAACAGTAACAAAAACAACATTTTAATATAATGTAGCAATCAACATTAACAAAAAGTGATATCAAATATGTACCCAAAAAAGTGATATCAAATATCAATTAATAAATCATATATTCATAATCATTTAATCAAGGTACATACCATTATCATTAGAAGTTGGTTCATTATCATATTAGCAAGATCATTGCGCAATGCCTCAATCTCCTCAATGGTTAAGAAATGTGGTGACTCCTCCATTACCCAATTAGAATGATCATCAATTACTTTAAAATTGATAGGATCATAACTTTGATGTCTTAGCGGTTCCTAAGTTTAGTAATTTGACATTTTGACCACATATCAACATAATAAAATCAAAGTAAAAATAGTTATATATAGAAGCAAGTAATCATAATTATTGTACCATTAGCTTCAATAGTTTGTGTACAATGCGCCCAAGCTAAATCTGATTTCTGTCTAACATATTTTTGAGAGGAATTTTGTATTGATGCTTGTAAAGAAAATGGTTATATTTCACGTTCATTAAACTGATTAGAAGACATATGTAACAATTAACAAAAACATAACAAATAACAATAACAAATCAGCATATGAAATAACCTATCATCTATATGACATTATGACTATAACAGTATAACAATTAGAAATTGATAAAAAATTATAACTTATTAGTATTGTATTACCATATTTCTGTTATTGTTAATTATTATTACTAATCAAAATTGTCTTCATTGGAGTAAATTATAATCACGAAACTATCATTGTTACAACCAATAAAGAATGCACATGATGATATGAACTTGAAGTTTAATTAGTTGAATACCATAAAAGTTAAAACACTGCCACTTTTATGTATAGGTTTTAAGTCATGGTAATTGAATATCAATATCTTTAAAGAAGAAACCGTGACAGAAACAAATTAATGAACTTCAGTAATAAAGACATACACATAGTACAGTGACAAAGGCGACATATAGTGAAATATAAGATAATTATTGTGGGTAATGATATGTAAAATATAGGCTCAATAAAAAGACTTGAATGAAGAGTGTAATAATTGATAATCAAAAGTGCAAAATACTTATACTCACGCCAGATTGTAGATGGTAGTGGCACTATGACAGTTTCACAGGTTGATGACAACAAATATGAAAATAGGCAATTCAAAATTAGTCACTAATATGCCACAATTCAGTAATTCTAAAATTAAGTTAACAATTATAGCCCAAAACGACGTCGTTTTGGTTTTTTTTGTTTTTTAAAAACACACCTCATAAAATGACATCGCTTCGAGGTTTGTGATTTAAAAAAAAAAGAAGGTGACTTGCCGGTTCAACCAAGAACCGACCGAGTCACCGGTTTTTTTTATAATTTGGCCAAGTCAAGCCGGTTCTTCCCGGTTCCTATGCATAACCGATCTGATACGTGGCTCGGACCGGTTTGGAGGCCGGTTCCCGGTTCAACTGGTTGAACCGGCCGGTTTGAGCCGGTTTTAACAACTATGGATATAAGTCGATTGGAGAGACATTGATTTGTTTGAGAATAAGTTGTTTTAGCTTCAATATGAAAACTATTATAACATCACCAGTTAATAGGTTACTCACACTGGGTAATCGATTACGCTAAGTTTTTATCCAATTGACTAATCAGTTACTCGATTGGGTAATCAGCTATTCTACGTTGCTTTTCTTGATAATTGGTTGCTCAGTTTTGGGTAACCAATTATTCTATTCAAGTAATCTATTACTCACCAACAAAGCGTTAGTCTAGTGGTGTAAGGTCTCACTGAATACCCAATGTCGATGGTTCAATTTGTGGGAGCGGGAAACTTACTTACAAATTGACTTAATGGCTGACTTACTAACTTAGTCATTGACTTAATAGTGACTTACTAACTTAGTCATTGACTTAATAGTGACTTACTAACTTAGTCATTGACTTAATAGTGACTTACTAACTTAGTCATTGACTTAATAGTGACTTACTAACTTAGTGATTGACTTATTGAGTTAGTGACTTACTTACTGAGTTGTTGACTACTTACTAACTAACTTACTAAGTTACTCACTGACTTAATGATTGACTTATTGAGTTACTAATGACTTACTAAGTTACTAACTAGCTTACTGACCCACTTATTGACCGACTTATTGAGTTACTAAGTGGCTTACTCATTGACTTGCTGAGTGACTTACTCATTGACTTACTGAGTGACTTACGCATTGACTTACTGAGTTAGTGACTAGCTTACTAACTTATAGAATGTCTTACTAAGTTACTAACTGAATTACTGAGTTATTGACTGACTTAGTGGATAACTGGCTGACTTACTGAGTTACTAATTGACTTACTGACTGGCTTACAAATTTACTTACTGACTTACTAACTTACAGACAAACATACTAAGTGACTTACTAAGTTAGTGGTTGACTTAGTGACTGACTTACTGAGTTACTTACTGAGTATATGACTAACTTATTGAGTAACTGACTGACTTACTGAGTAATTAACTGACTTACTGAGTTACTGACTGACTTACTGAGTAACTGACTGACTTATTGAGTTAGTGATTGACTTATAAACTTACTAAGTTAGTGACTGACTTAGTGAGTTACTAATTGACTTAATGACTAACTTACTGACCTACATATTGCATGTCTTATTGAGTTACTAACTGACATAGTGAGTTACTGACTAACTTACTAAATGATGTCGCATCCCGATTTTCGTCTGAACGACCTCTTAGAGTCGCCACTACATTTTTCAGTCAAAATTGTAGAAAAATCTTTTGGCCCAATCACAATGGGCTTTAAATTATTGATATCTAGGTTTGGGAGTTGATTATAGAATAGGGAATGTGTTAGCATCATATCCGTCCATGTTAAACGATACCCCTCATTAAATTGTATGGCTTATATTATATTTAGAGGTTTTTGGTTATTTAATTAATTATTAATAGGAAAAAAATTATTTATTTTTGTTGTGTCTGACAAGGTAAGACCTTGCTCCTACGTATCCATATGAGCAATAAGAAATCAAAGCTACATAGTTCTTTGGTAGAAAAAAGTTTGTTGGTTGAGTTGATTTCAATTTATTTTTTTGGAAAAAAATGTGGCGTTGAATATCGACTAATATTCCTATTAATACGAGTCCGATATATCCCCTCATATTTAAGGATTAGTTAAGATATTATCACCTCTATTTACAATATTTTTAGATTTATAAAAAATATCCATTGTAGCAATTATTCCTAAGTTTTAGGAAAGTGAAGTGTAACACAAGTGTCAGTCACCTCCATCATATCTTAAAATTTAGGATAATTGTTACTTTAGTTATTGTTAAATCATTTTGCATTTTATTTATTTAAAAAAGTTTTCATTTTTAATAATTTTTATTATTTATATTTTTGGTAATATGATTCGGAAATTAAAAAGAAAAGTAAGAAATAAAGTTATTTTAGAAAAAAGTTTATTAGTTTATTACTACATAAAATAGATTTTATTTTATTTTTAGTTATTGAAATTTATCCAAAAAAAATGTTATTATTTATTTATTAAAAATTTATTTTTTATATATGGATTTGTCTTTGTTTGATATTATAACAAAAAAATTACATTTTTATTTACTAAAAAAGTGTTATTTTTATCAATGATGTAAAAACTACACCGTTACCGGCCGATTCAACTGGAAAACTGGTGAACCAGTCTCCTAACCGGTACGGTACAGATGTTGACCAGACATGCAAGTATCAAAATTGGTCAAAACCGATGAACCAACCGGTATTTGACTAAACCGGCCGGTTTATACATACATTTTGTTGTTTTTTTGAAAAAAACTTAAAAACTCATTACAAGGTGACCCATCTTTCCAACTCTTCTCGATATGAGATAACTTTGACTCCTTTGTGTTAAATGTTAAAACTCCAAAGTTATTTGTTTATGTGAATTTCGAGTAGATTATGAACATGAATTATAAATTTGAGTATATACTTATTTGGAATTTTTTTGTTAAAGGTTTATATATATATATAAATATAAGTATATATGTCTGGTTTACCCGACATGCAGTTTAATTACTGAACCACCGTTAAATAATTGTACCACTATACCAGTATCCTGACCAGTTTGATAACCGATACGGTTTTAACAACACTGATTTTTATAGCACACAAATAAAACATAATGCAAAAAGAAAAAAAAAATATAAACCTTCTGAGAGCTATGATATAGTGAAAACAAATGCAAACTGCAAAATCACGTGTCTGCTCCTTACTAGCTTGGAAAGAATGCATTGTTCATTAGGACACGTGTCATTGTGGGACTGGTTGGAGGAGAGGGTGCACCGAACAGGATGTGGGAGCATCCGCAGGGTATCACGCACCAGAAGAAGGAAGGTGGATGTAGTGCAATATAACTGGGTGAGGTTTCATAACCTGATTGGCCAGTCGTAGTGGTCAACACAAACGTGAAAAAGTATGCAAATGCAATGAACGTGATTCAAAGTATGAACACGTACACGTGACAAATGATGAGCCTTCCCACACTGAATTTCCAGACATACTTCTCCTTTGCACACACTTCGAGGCAATGAATGTGTGTACTTTTCTTGTTTTTTCTCGACGTTTATCCTTAGTGTTTTTTTTTCCTTTTTTCTTCATTGTTTTTTTTTGTTGCTTTTTGGAATGCTTTTTCTGGATGATGTTTTTAGTGACCTAAGCTATCTATTTATATCAAAATACTACTAAACTAAATCCTAAGATGAAGTTGACCACTTCATCTTTAATTTTAAATTCATCACACTTTTAGGGATTTAACCTTATCTAAAACTTTTTTTTTATTATCTGAAAATAAAAAAGAAGGTTCTAAAGCATAATCCAATAATCTTTGTTTAACTATTTTAATAAATTTAAAAATAATTATAAAAACTATAAAAAAAGTTTTAAATATGTTTATTAATTTAATATTATAATTTTGAAAGTATTAAAATAAATAAAATAAATTCACTTTATTATTTAGTTTTGGAGAGAGAAAAAAAGTGTAAGTTTCTCGAACCTATTTTTCAAAAGTCATTTGTTTATTTTTTGTTTGAGAATTCCACTATTTTTCTTCAAAAAAGATTTGGACTTTTTTGGGTCACACAAAATGATTGTTGACTACTAACTTATTGACTTACTGACTTATTGATTGACTTACTCACTGACTTCTTGACTTACTAACTTAGTCACTCACTTACTGACTTACTAAGTGAATTATTAAGTTATTAACTGACTTATTGATTTACTAAGTGACTTACGTACTAACTCATTTACTGAGTTACTCACTGACTTACTAAGTTACTCATTGACTTAGTGAGCTAGTGACCATACCGAGTTACTGACTAACTGACTTACTGACTGACTTATTCATTTATTAATTGAGTTACTTATTGAGGTACTAACTGACTTACAGAGTTACTAACAGACTTATTGACTTATAGATTGACTTACTCAATTAGTGACTGAATTACTGAGTTACTAACTGACTTACTAAGTTAGTGACTTAGTGATTGACTTATCGAGTTAATGACTTACTGACTTATTGGCTTACTCATTGACTTACTGAGTTATTGAGTTATTGCCTTACTCACTGACTTACTGAGTTATTGTCACTTACTTGCTGACTTACTGATGAGTTACTGACTGACTTAATGAATTATTGACTTACTCACTGAGTTACTGACTCACTTACTCACCGACTTATGTTAGGTATCAGTGGACAGAACAAACCTAGAAGGGGAGAGGGTGAATAGGTGTTGCGGTTACCAATTACTGTTTTTCGCACCGAAGCCCTATGCTGGAAAAAACCTTAGTTAATCGATTAACATCCTGTCTTAATCGATTAACTCGCAGAAAACAACAAGTTGCAGAATGATTTATTGCATAGCCACTCACCAATATTCGAGTTATTTTTTTTTATATCTATGCTATATGTAGTTATGTTAATTTTAGATAGACATAGTTAATTTATGTACTTATTAGATTGTATGCCTTTTTTAATTTTAAATACAATGATGTGGTCAAATATTTATGTTTCTGTTATAAATTTATATTATGATTTCATATTAAGACCGATCACTAGAACAGGCCGAAATAGAACTATAAGTTTATGTATAACTCTTTAAATATTACAAATACATATACCAATTTAATAGAACCATATGTATAAGAAAATTATATTAATTTATAGTGACAGACAAAAATTGAAGGTATAAAATTTAGCCTTACACCTACGGTAATGATTAGCATCATTAAAATATATAAAATATATAGTGACAGGGAAATTCGTATGTTAAAATATATTTAGTGACAGGCAGAATCCGAAGGTATAGGATAAAATTTATACCCATGCTTTCGCCAGCCACCACTAAAACATATAGTGACAATGAAAATCCGTATGTATTACGACAGACAAAAACGTCCATAAGTAAAAGTTTGTTGTGTTATACATATGGTTTTTTATCTTTTACTTAGGATTTTGGTGGCAAATTTCTTGTAGAGTTCACTTATGCTATGATAATAATTGAAATTAATGATTAGTGTAATCAACACACATTTATTAGTAGAATCAAGTATAAAAATGGCAGTAGAATGAAATGTTGCAGGTTTTTGCTTTTGGAACATTCCTGTCTCCATGTTAATTAATTTCTCCTTTCATCAATACAAAACAAATAATTTTATTATATTTTTAAATAAATAAATTAATGGTGTAAATTAAAAAATTGCATAGCTAGATAATTTCTCCTTTCATCAATATTTTTATTATATTTTTAAATAAATAAATTAATTTCTCCTTTGACTGTTAAATAATTTAACTTAGACTTAAAGGAAGGACATATTTTATGAATAAGAGAAATTTAAGGCTTGATTGGGATGAAATAAAAGTTAATGATTCCTACTTGCAAAATGTGTAAAGTTGAAGGGATAAGCACATTTCCCGAATATTAATGGACCATTTCATATAAAGTATGTACCGTTGGATAAACATGATTTTCTGTGTTTTACACATGAATTTTTTGTAAAACATGAATAAGGTTTCATAAATTTGTTTTATATCAAAAACTTAGAAAAAGGTTTAGAAGTCCCATCCTAGTACTAAACTCATTCCTTAACCTCACTTTTACACCACTTATTATTATTCAGTCAACCTTTTATTATTATAGGTTAAAGAAAATGATATTATCCAGGAGCATAGAGCAGGGGGAGAAAGACATTGCAGTTAAGCGTAAGGGTGTTTGCGATCCATTTGGATCTGTTTTTAGGTAAAAAATGATATGATCCAAATACATAATTAACATGTAGTCCGGTCCGGTCTGGTCTGTTTATATTAAGATGTCCGATCCAATTCGGTCCAAATATTATATGCGGTTTTGGTTCGGTTGGAATCGGTCCTTTTTTTATAAAATATTGAAATTGCACTTACATTCAAAACTCATAAAAATGACTAAATATTAAACATAAAGCAACAACAAAAATATTGTTCAATAACCTTAAAATAACATTAAAATATGTGCAACAATAATATAAGTAAACAACATAATAAAATAGTAATAAACAGTAAGACGATAATAATAAAAGTAAAAAATGGTAACATCAACAACAAGACATCAATAATAACAAGACAATAAAACAACAATATATCAATAACAACAAATGAACATTTGCAACATAATTTTAACACTTAGAGTGTTCTACTGATGATTAATAACAATAATATTTTCACAACAATAAATTAATATTAAAATACTTTATCAAAATCAACACTTGAATCCTCTTCATTCGGTTGTGAAATTGATTTAAGTTCTAAAAAAATGTATCAAATATAATCAATATGATTTAGAAGATAGCAATATAGATATATATATATATGTGTGTGTATATATATATGTGTGTGTATATATATATGTGTTATAAAACATAACAAATAAATAAAGGTACAATTTTGGAGTTGAGACTTAAGATTAAGTTTGGAAGACACTTAAAAGTATTATACACTTGAACTTTACGTACTAATTCGGTCCGGTCTGGATCGGTTTGGATCTAGGAGGTGAAATCAAAATCCGGACCAGACCAATCGGTTTGGATCCAGGTGGTGAAATCAAAATCCGGACCAGACCAATCGGTCTTTAAAATATAAGTCCAACACAATCTAAACACATTCAATTTTTGCGGTTTTGGTCTATTTTGGATCACTTTTCAGTTTTGTTTTTGGACCGGTCTGAATTTGAACACCCCTAAGTTAAGGTGCGCACTTGCACACTCTCAAAACATCTATGTATTATCCTTATAGTTAATAGTTTTTGGTCATTATTTATATAAAAATTTAAGTCATTATTTATATAAAATTGTATCACTCTCATCTCTTTGCCACATTCTAATACATTGTGAACAATATAATCAGTGTTATTATTCGAACCTTAATTAGATTATTCAGTCAATAATATGATTAATGAGTCACTTGTTGAATCGATTACATCGTTTTAAATAAAAAATTCTATTATGTTATAACACTTATTTAATAATTTTATAGTGCAAATTTAAAATAGCATTATTGTCATATAAATACAAATGTAAATCTTCTACTCTAAGAAAATTTCACAAGTATATTAAAAATATCATAAAAATATAGATTTTATGCTTTAATTTCAATAATAATGAACAAATAAGTTTAAAACTTAATTAAGTAACTAATGATACAAGATAAACTAATAATTGACAAATAAAACTCCAATAACGTCAAATATATCTAAAAACAAATTGAAAGCACAACATTATTTTTCCTCAAAGAGGACATCATTTGAGGTTTCCTTAAAAATAAAATGATTGATGCATCGGGTTTGGCCAATGAGTCAATAATTTTATGTGTAAAATAGTTGAGTAATTCACTTGTACAATTAAGTATCTGTTCTAGATTGGACCGGTCAAGTTGAACTCAATTTAATAATAATATAGTTAATGCAACTCGCACTTCCTTTCCCCATGTCCTGAATCTATTACTTGGAGAGAGCTTCAGATAGAAGATAGAAAATGATTGGTGATATGATATGCAAATAAGAAATAAATATAATTAAATATGAAATATAAATGAGGATGAGAATATTTTTCTAGTAACAATACAGGGTGGTTAACTGAGTTATGAGAAATGTAACTATATTTTTTACATGGTAGTTAGTAGGCCTGCCTTGCCGTGGGCTATCAAGCACATAGTGACTAAGTTAAACTATTGATAAGTGTCAAACATACCTAAATTTCATACACTTTTATGACACTTATCTTAAGCATAATTGAGAAAAACCAACTTAAAACAATATTTTTTTTATAAAATATCACAATCTTGTATATTTGTGTTTGTATTTCTTTTATAAGTATTTTTTAGGATTAAGAAAACAAGAGAAAAAAGACTCATGGTCAAATAAGAAAAAAAAGTCAAAATCAATGTGCTCAAGCAGACAGCTGAGCGTGGACCAAGCCACACTAAGTTGGCCTAGACACCAGTCTGACCTGAACCAAGCTGCTCAAGCAAGCAGCTGAGTGGACTTGCTTGGCCGCTCAGCCTAGCACTAGACTAATCCTGACACAGTCAGAACTCAAGCTTGATATAGTCAAACACGATCTTGGCACACGCCCAAGCTGCTCAACAAGCAACTCAGCAACAACTAAGCAGCTCAACGGTAAATTAGACTCTTACCCAGATCAGCAAGCACCAGGCCACGACCCAGTCAGCACGGTCAAAGCTGCTAAACAAACAGCTTAGCGGTGCAACAGGTGTGTTAAGCGGTGTGCACCCAAGCTTGACTTAGCCATCAAGCAAACCATGAAGTCACCAATGACATCACTTTAAGTAGTCCATCATAGGCTATTCAGAGTAGTTCACCATAGCTGGTCCCATAGCTCACAACTAGCTTTGGTGAGTCAAGCATAAGGAGGTGTCAAAGCTGTTTGATCAAGTGACCAAACCCATGCTGAAGGGTTTGGTCAGCTGCTGAGCGGTGCTAACAAGCAGCTCAACGGCTCCAGGGAATTTCTATAAATAGAGGCATTTCATTCGAATCCAAAAACATCAATAGATCATATCTAACATATCATTCATATCTTACCTAGAAATTATTCCCTGAAGTTCTCTCTTCTTGTTCTTAGGAACTTTATTTAAGTATGTTTTGTAATTTTAGTTTATAATTCAAGAGGAGAAAAGGAGAAGGCAAATGAGATCCAAAAATCAATTTTGTAATCTCATTTGGAACTCAAAACATCCAATCCTTGGATGGATGGCTCTTGCTCCTAACAATTTCTTTTGAATATGGTTATGTATTTCTACTTCTTCTTATAATCTAAAGTTTGAACTTTAATCATTCAAGTTG